>NW_020170429.1:250073-287571 GCF_000524195.1 Echinococcus granulosus
TTATCCTCAATGCCTCATCTCACTTGCCCAGACGGTAGGTCTTCCAGCATGAAACCTTTAAATGATAGCACTTACGTCGAGAGGCATAACTCTCACTTCCGTACTGAAATTTGCGAATCAAAGGTGCGTAATTCATTAATCCTGTCTACACTTTCCTCTCTAAACATGTGTTTGTGAATAAGGACCATTTCTAGATCTAATCCAACTAGTTAATCCCAATTTGGATTGCGAGTGCCTCAACTACATGGAGTAGGTACTCAGATGCGTAGTTCTGTATCCATAAGAAAAGACTCTAATTACTGAGAACAAAGAAATCGCAGGGAAGGGAGATGATGAGAGGGAAGCGCATAACGCAAATTTAGATCTGGTTGCCAGCTACCCTTAATTTTTTAAACCTTTGAAGCCAAAATGAAATGGTGAAAGATTCCATAAAAGTAATAAGTAAAACTCCTGGCTCCCGTCCTATTGACAAAGTTGGCAGTGTGGATAATGCAACATCTCCTAAGGGAGGAATGCATTGCATTGCTCTTGCTTTCGATTGGTCAGCAATTATCGATCGGTTAATTAGTCTAGCAATGAACCAATTGGCTTTGAAAGCATGCTTTATGAGTTCCAGGATTTTTGATTCGTGACTGGTCTTTCCCATCATATTTTGGCGATAGGTGTAAACAAAGCTTTTTACCTGTTGCTCATAATATCCATGGTACTACTTTGCTTCTCACTTCTCAATGCTCCAGTTAAAAATGCTTTAAGTATAGTTGAACAAATTGTCTCCTTCATCTGCCTGATTGTGAATAAGTGTTGTCGGTGTACTGGCACGGTGTACTAGCACCTCCCCCTTCGGATACTCAGGAATCACTCTTGCTTGTTTTATTAATTTCGTAGATGACAACTTCCTTCTCATGTTCCTGCGACACAGCAAGTACGTTCACTCGAAAGCGCAGGCCAGGTTGGATAACTTTTGCACCCTCTCCACCATGAAGTCCATTGGCGACATCGTCTGGGCAACCCCAGTCAACTTGAAGTCGAAGACACTTGACGGCTACCTCAATGCAGGGTAATTTGATTAGAATGTTGCAACCCACCTGTCAGTTGCTCATAAAATTGCACCATAGAATATAGGTGATACTTCTAGCCAGTGTGCGCGTTAAACCGGCAGTTTGTATGGATTCACAGTATGAGATATCATTTCTAAATCAACCAGCATGTTTAATGTAATTGTAGCATTCATCTTCCTCTGGACTACACGGAAAACGGGAAAATATGCGTATGGATACGTCTAGGTGATATCCATTGCATTCATTCTTAAAGTCTAGGCGTGTGGAATCTCGACAAACTGTCATTTGGACAAATACTCTACTACGCCTACAAAGTTATTTTCATGATCGCCTCAGATCCACGAGCTATAATCGCTGGAAGCGCAGTTATTATTGACTTTACTGGTGCCACCTCCAGACACATTCGCAAAGATCCGAACGAAATGAAATCGTGGGTCAGATTTGTCCAGGTACGGAATTGATAAAGCCACTTTTGCCAAACTTTGACTTTTAACTGACTTTGTGCATCTTGGGCTTGTAATATTTAGTCTTGTGCCCCGATTCGGTTGATAACTTCCCATTTAAAATACACCTGTTCGGAAGTCTACGTGTACACCAGTAGTGTGGATAACTTCATCACGAATGCACATACGCATTGTTGATGTACCAACTCAAGAACGTCATACAATTGAGACGCTTGGGATCAGCTATGATCCAGACCTGACTGAGCAATAAGGTACAGGCCTACTTACTAGATACGAGCATCTTATGGTTTCCTCATTAACTATTGAATATACATGGTTTGATGTGGTAGTGTTTAGCCATCTTTGGCCGTGTAACCCACTACTTGAATCCAACCGGAGGGAAAAAAATCCCGCTCACAGTTCAAATTCTCTCTAACATGGTAGAGCTGCACCGAGGATAAAAGAACATCAAATGATAACAAGCTTTCTGTCTTGATTACAGGAGGCAGTGCCGTTGAGACCTCGTCATATAATTTTCTACAATGAGGGCAAACTTCTAGACACCATGATGAGTGTCATGATGTTCTACGTGAAGGAGAAGATGAAAGACCGAGTAAGCTACTTGGCCTTTATCTGTGCTGTTTTATGAACTTGATGAGAAGCTTATGCAAAAGCTATAAGCATGTATTTTGTATGAATAAAATTAATAGATAGTGCGGTGCGGTTCGGATATTGAGAAAGCCTTTGAAGCTGAGCCGGACCTGAGAGCTGTGCTGCCACCAGAATTAGGGGGTGAAGGCAAACCCGTCGAAAATCTCATTCGTAAGTTATATTGCTTTAGACAACTAATTGCCGCCTTTGCTTTATGCCTGATTCTCATCTGTCTAGCATGGATTGAATCTTTAAGTCGTTTCATCGGACAAAGCCAATCCCGGGTACCGTCAGATAAATTAGGCTTGTGCATTTTCAGAGTAAAGCCACTTAAAAAATCCCAAATAAATACAAGTGCACAAAGAAGTAACTCAGTTTTTCGGCGTATCATTACATTTAAGCATATATATTAAGAATATCACGTGGTCTTGATTATGCAAACAACAATGTTGTTATGCTTCAGAGGCGAACAAGAGGCACTTCCTTGAATTTTACGGGAAAGGTGATCCAACAGGAACAATTAAGGTGGATGAATCGAAGAGGCCGATCTCGACTCGCGATTTCCTGCATGACTACAAAGAATACGACTTAAATATCATGGGGAAGAGCGGGACATATGTTAAGGTGGATCAGAGCGAAATATAATGGTAAACTCACTAAAGAATGGCGCCATACTTTTAAGTAAATAAAAGCATTAAATTAGTTTGCGGGATCTGCTATGCATTGCCGATGTATTGAAGACCCTAAGGGGCTACTGGAACGATCCAGAGGCCATGCCGCTCAGCAAAAGTACAATCAAGGGTTTCAGAGGGCCAGCAAAGCAAAAACAGGTAAACAAATAATCAAACTATTACACTCGTACCTATCGGCGATGTTCACGAGGCGTAAGTGAAAAAAAACGACTGGTATAGGGACGTGTCGTCACATTAAAAAACTGGCAAAGTGGCTGTGAAGTGCATCTACTAAAGTGGCTTAGTCTTCTTATTTAAATTATGTTTGAACGAGAAATTTTGAGATAGAAGGATGTAAATTAATAAGTTTTTAAAATGCAACCGAACATTGTAAATCTGGAAGTATTTAAAATTTTTTCCAAGCAAAGTTACTGCATCATACTGTTATTGCAACGGTCCGGGTACCGCAAAAAATAAAATTTGATTGCTTATTTATTGACTAGTTGCAACATTAAGAGAGTAAAGCCCAAAAATCTCTTCTTCAAAAAAAATGTTAGATTTAATGAAAACGATTAATTTTTCCTGATTAAATCAAATATTAGGGTGATTTCTCTACATTTGCTATCTCTCGATCATTCACAATTCGGTTAATACTTCAAACATGCCTCCTCGTTGTTGCCAATATAATCCAACTTAATCGTTCAGCTTATTTTAAACTCATTTATTACATTTTAATTAGTTTTTAATAATTCCTATTAAGATTTCACTGATATTTGTTTAAATTTGCTCCACAATCTGTAATGTACTTGGTTTCTCATATCTACCTAATAGAGATTTAGTGGTGGAACCTCGCTGCCTCGTTAGCAGAAACGGAGTGGCGTGTGTGGTGTGGCCGGGAATACAACAGCTGAAGAAATGTTTGACATCCCATTCTAATTCCTTTATCTTGGTGAAAAGAGAAGATCGTTTTTTGCCTAGCAGAACTCCTCCCAATGTTATCACCAGGTAATACTTGCTGTTTGTAACTTGTACATAAATTGATGGTTGTGACGACTGTGTAATTGTACGTGCGATTGGGTAATATCATTGTCAGGCATTGATTTAAGCTCCGATCTTACCCTTCTTTACAACTGCTGGCTTTGTACCGATCGTTCCACTGGAGTTCTCATGAATTTAAATAACCTTTTTTTGGGTACGAGCGGACATTATGACATTCCACCTCATTGATATATCTGGATCGGACTATTGTATTTTAACTTACTACTGCATGAAAAGTCTGTTTAACTTTAAGTTGATTGCTTAACACTGGTTAGTGTTTGAAATAGAATCAGTTCCATTCGTCAAAGTTGGTCTATAAATCAACCTAGCCGCTAAATGCACAGATTATATACCTTTCTGATGTCCTTGGTTTCTTAACCCATTATATTTATAACGCTTTCCGACAGTCTGTTCTGATCAGTCGCTGTTACTTAAAAGTTGAATGGTATCCAAATCTGAAAAATTCAGGTTACACTCCTCACTCACGCTTGTGTGCCAATTCTATAACCGTCACGATCTAGAACTTGAGCCTGCAGTAAAGACTCAAACATACTTTGAACTGCCCTTCCGATGTAAGGTCTCGCGATTTAAAGCAACTGCAATGGAAGTGTTGTTTTCAATCCTTTTAGATGTGGGTACTCCTTAAAGAATAGGTAAGAGCCACCACTCTCTTTTCGAAGTAAATGCGTTGAATACATTCTAGAGCTACTAACAGTGTAGTGTTTCCACTACTTGGAAGTGGCTTTTTGTAGGCGCGCAATTGGTTTGCAAGAATCCAAGAATGGATTAAGCTCCAAGAAGCCTCTCTAGAGGCGAAGTAATGACAGGGTGAAGGATTATTTGTCCTTAGGAGTAATATAGCTATTTCACCCACCTCGCATGGCTGGGGAATGAGATAACTACATGAGTACCAAAAATGTAACTTCGTCGATGAAGAGTTATAGCACCAGATGGGACATAACACTCACATTATTCTGTTCCTGCACCCTCCTGACACATTCTTTAAAAGTAGTAGAAGTTGTTTCAGAAACGACCAATTTGTTTTTCCTTACTTTTGTCTTGTGTCGAGGCAACTCTTTTGTATTGTTTTGACTCATTGGGTGGCTGGCTCGTGATGACAAATGGCCTTCATTTTGTGCCCTTAAGCAAACGAACATTTCACTAGTTATTTCTCAACCAGCCGCTCATCATCCATCCCACACTTTATAGCACCACTATCATCCCCGGAAGAGTGTACTACAGTGTTTGGTATACTACAGACGAATGTGTTTATTACAACCGATTTCGGTTGCATTTATCTTCATCTGCTCCACATAACCCGAGGCGACGCAAACGAGAGTTGGAAAAAATGTCACCCTGAGGAATGAGCAAACCACTCAGAACCAATCATTATTCCATGGAAGTGAACTTAAGCTATTTTATGATATAGCCTAAGGCTTCATACCTCGTATCGCGAAGCTGATATGCGGGCAGACTGCCACCTGCGAGTGAGATGGGCCGGGATGGAGGATAGTGCCTCTCCTCATCTTCCATACACCTCAAGTGATAATTATCACCTTTTTTCGGACATTGGCTATATGAGACATTGCGGGAAAATAAAAATAAGATAAAAACGTGAAGTGACAAACAAAATTGCCCTTTTCTCTTTAAGCTATGGGATCAAAGCCCATAGTGTGGATTCAACGATGTCAAGCAGGCTAATGCTCAATTGGGGAGGGACCTGGTTTGGGTCGTGCGTATCAACCTTGATCATGCAAGCATAACTCTCGGCTGGACGTCAATAACCAACGCACCCTACTGAATGGTTAAACCGCCATGGAAATGGGCCATTAGAAAAGGCAAAAGTGCCTGCAAATTTGCAGCCGTGATTTGAGATGCACACCGCTACTTGATCGGAGGAAAGTGTGACGACAAGTTGAAGTCAACTGTCGTGGATATCATTTGTGGAATGTGCACAATGTTGTGAGTTTTTTGTATTAAAAGTGTCTTTTATTGCGCTATGATCGAGCGTCCTGACAGTCCATCTCGTAAATTTTGATGGAACCACCTATTACCTTTTGTCTTACTATTATACCACAAAATTTGTTTCTCTTTTAGAAAATTGTTTAATACTAATTTACCTGTCTATAAATCAAACTGGCTGCTAAATTCGCAGATTAAGCACCTTCTTAATGTCGTTGGTCTCTTTGCTCACTATGATTATAAGGCTGTTCAAAGGTTTGTTTGGGCCAGTCACTATTGTTTAACAGGTTTAACGCCCTGTGTGTGTGACTACTACAAGTAATTATTTGTGAAGGATTTTTATTTGTAGTATTTCTCCCCGATCGTCAGCCATGATCTGGAACCTAAACCTGCAGTAAAGGCTTAAATTTGAGAGACTTTGAATAGCCCTTCCAATGTAAGCCCTCACCATTTAAAAGTAAACGCTCCTTATGAAGCAGTGGTGGGAGCTCCCGTTTTCATTACAAAGTATGTTGAATACATGCCTTTTACCACCAACGGAGATGTGATAGGGCGGGAAAAAGATACTGTCTCACCTCTCCCTCTGTATTCTTCTCCTATTTTCAAAAGGGGTTATTACCTTATCTTGGTATCAGATATGACAAATATGAAATTAGGTGAAAGTGAGGTCAAAGTAAAAGTAACTCATAGGGACGAAGCGTTTTACAAAATCAAAGTTGGCAGGTAGGTTTGCTCAAGTTAAAAGTGTCACGCTGCAATGGCAACCACTTTACGAATCTTGTCGTAGTTTACTGATTACCCTTTACTGGATTTGATATCTAGCCTGCAGTGACGTCAAGGTACCCCCTGTTCCAGATCATCGTATTTTGATTTAAAAAAACTACTTTTGTCTTTTATAGGTGGCCTGGTGTGAATCAATCCGCCGAGTGCACACTTATCAGCACATTCATACCCTACATGCGAGGTGAGACGAGATGGGAAGTAAAGCAAGACTTCAGCTACCATTCACCTTAAATTTCCTGTGTGTAGCAATTCCCTGGGACAAAACTACTTGGATTTTATAAATCTGTCCTTTGTGTCGATGTTCTCCAAAAACCCATCTCTAGGTTTTTACTATTGTTTTTGTACTGAAAAAAAACCTTAAGTAGTCGATTCATTGCAAGAATTTCGGACAGCCTCAATGTACGAAAATTTACTTCACGCACGTGTAGTTATGACATTGTATGCAAGCGAAAATGGAGAGATGAGAGAGTGTGAGACAAAGGTGAGTAAACACACAGAAAAGCACACACGCACACACATAAGCGCGAGGGAGAGGTGGTGAAGAGGATACAGAACCGGAGTTGGGGTGGGGGACTTGTTGCTGTGTATACGCAGCAGCTGAACGCGCCATAGCATGCAAAGCTAAAAGGAGGCAGTTGAGAAGTAGATAGAGAGGTACGTGTTTTTGAACCAATTCAGGTGGGAAAGGGAGTGTTGAACAGTTACAGAGTGAAGATCAGTGTGATAGACGAGTGACGGTTGTTTACTTGGCTAACTTTTGAGGCCGTTAACTGCTTCGAAGTGTCCACAGTCTGCACGCTAAAATCAAGAAGACATTTCTTATTTAATGATATTTTTCAAAATGGTTATTTAAAGAATAAAAGACTTAAGTCATGTCATGTAAAAGGCAAGAGGTTTTTGAGAAATGGGTTCGACTAGATATTATTATTACTCTAAGATAAGGTGCGTGCCTATGCTTTTACTTGACAAATATACCCATGATCTGCTTAAATAGGGAGACGTCTTACTCGTCCACGTTTGGCTAGTCTTAACAAACAAGAATTTGCCGTGTTTTAAAAAAAACAAAACTAAGAATTCGGGCAAAGAATAACCCCCATGGAAATGCCAAATTTCTCAGTCGCCTTATCTACAGATGCAACTGAGTAGTCGAGATGTTAAACAGCTTCAGTCTTGTTTGCTTCTTTGTTAGCGTTGGAATTTTGTCGACAGGGGTGAACAAAGATATTCATGGGTGTAACTATTGCAGTATCCTTACATAACCACCTCATTCGGGTTTAACGTTTAAGGTGAAAAACTCCACAGAGAATCTTAAATCAAGGCCGCCTTTAGCTGCTCTTTGCGTGATTTTCAATTCCTCTTTTGTGAGCAGAGACTTGTAAGTGACTCAATAGCATGCATGAGGCGAAACTTGCATATTACTAAATATACCCCTAAGCTAAAATAACTGTGAACCCAAAGCAGAAAAAAGAGATTCGGTAATTTTGGCCCGTTTAATATGGTACTCATTCGTCTGTAGATTGACATAAATTCAAAGGAATGGTTTTGCACAAACTTGCGTTGGGAGCATTTAGTCTTTTATTTGACACTGAAAGGCGGTGGTTTCTTTGCCGCTGCTTATTGTTACCCTAAATTGTAGAAGTCAGCCTGCTCTACTGAGATAATTCAGTAGTAAGTATTTGCTCTAAGCACCCCACTCAACGTATGGATATTTATTGACAGTCGTGATACAGCGCTTTCTTCTTATGTAGAAAAGAAATCACCTAAACAAACACTTTCTAATGTGTATGTGCCGCTTCAATCATGGCAAAAGATATGAAAACC
Organism: Echinococcus granulosus; assembly: GCF_000524195.1. Taxonomy (NCBI): domain Eukaryota; kingdom Metazoa; phylum Platyhelminthes; class Cestoda; order Cyclophyllidea; family Taeniidae; genus Echinococcus; species Echinococcus granulosus. The sequence goes on from NW_020170429.1 coordinate 258,501, forward strand.
GATACCATAATGCTTCCTTTACTGTAAAACTTGCAAATCAAGCATTCATCGATAAAATACATTTCGTGTTGATTTTGATGTACTTAAGGGGCTTTTTTAAGTTAGCTTAGACAATCCAGGGGGCAATACAAATTTTTAGGAAAATATGCATGATAAGTGAAAACACCACCACACTATCTGCAGAGGAGCAAAAATGTTTATTAACGATACGAAATGACACTTTGGAGACTACGTGCAATGAGTAAAGTGACTTAGCGTGGTGACACACGATGAGAGAGGAAGGTGGAAAGGAGGCGACCTCCTTCTCTCTCCCCCTCTCTATCTCTCCGTCTGTCTACCTCAAATGGTTTCTAGCAGGTCGATTCGTGTCCCAGTGCAGTGAGCATCAGGTAACTAAAGTCGTACACAAAAAAACAATAGGAAACGCTAGTTAGAAGACGATCGTTCGAAACCAGCATTTCTACTCAGCCAGTCACAAATCGATCAGTGCTACATCACTACTCTCTAACTACTCAGCCATTCCTAGTAGTATGGGTAGTCTGAGGACGTTTTAATTTATTTTAAAACATTTACAAAACAAAACTATGGTAAAACATACGTGATTTTCGCAGAGGGCTTTCATCGCCTCCAACTCATCCTGCGTGCTTTCCAATTTACGACAGAGATCTGCCAGTTCTTTCTTCTGTGCCTCCAAATTGGACTTGAGAACCCTAAAATCAATCTGAAAAGAAAATAAAAAAGCAAACATTCATGAGGAGAGAGCTGTCTTAAGTCATCGGCTACACATTGCATGGAATCACAGAGGATGTAGGCAGAAGAACTGCAATCTGGAATGCAGACCAGAGTAGTGGTAGAGTTGATCCGAAATATGATGCTTAGGGTGCGAAATAAAAGCGCTTAGTGGATTCCACAACCTGTCTAGCTGAAGTTGCTGCAGACGAATTGCTACTTCGCTCACTAATTTTTACATGAGATACTTCTATATTGGCATGCATAGGGGATCTTCGCTAGGATAAGACACCTTTGAGTGACTTGTTGACGGAAGCAATTTTTAAATTGCACCTAATTCTACAAGGAGCTTTCACAAATTTGAAGCTGAGTTAATTTTGGCTCGTAGTGTGGGTCAGTTTTGAGTCACGTTCATTGGGTTTAACCCAACTTCATGACATGAAGTTGGGTCTAATGTAAGAAGGTAACAACACAAAGCATTCCAGTGGGCTGACACTGCATGCAGCCGGTAAATAAACAATGGCATACATTTGACAATGCCGTAACTTTAAAAAGGGAGCCTTTATTTGAGTGCTGTTTTCGAATTTGTTTAACTTCTAGTCTATTTTAGCGTAATTCGGGAAAACATTTTCGTCGTAGTAGACGAGAGGAAGCAGCAGAGAATCTATCGTACCAAATTTTTATTTGATCTAAGTTTGATTCTTCTAAGTTGAAAATAGGTTACTTACATCAGGGGAAGCCTTTGCCAGCTCTACCTCAAGGTCCCCGCATCGCTGTCGCAGCTGCGCCTCCACAGAATCCCGCCTTGCTAATTGCGTGACGACCCACGTCTCCAGTCGTGCGAACAGTCGTTGCTGTGTACCTGTCGCTGAGCCACTGTCGCTGCCACCACTGCCTTCGGTGCAGGCACGAAGCGCAGCAAGTAGGTGGCCGCAGGCAACAGCAGAGGGATGTGTGGGGACATTAGTGCCACCGACCTCCGCCAGCAGCGTCTCCGCCTCCGCCAACTGCTCTGCGGTGCGAATGAATCGCTCCTGCAGACCACGCAACACCTCGCGCACTTCCACGCAGGCCTTTATGGTGCAGGGCTAGGAACATATTTAAGTGCATTCAGCAAAGACTGACCAACACAGCTCGGATGCTTACTGAGCCATTTTAACAACGAAATTCTTAATCAAACCGATGCTCGAACATGTAATTGCCCTCAAACCAAACACATCTTTAAAAAGGAAAACAAATTTTTACTAATAGTAGCAAATTATAACGCGATGGGTGGGGTCGGCTAGATCTGCGAAATGGGCCGTCAGGAAATAACTGCTCCTACCCAACAGTTTATTTAAATTCACGAACAATGCAAAAGCAGCGAGAATAAGGAGTGCTAAGGTATGCCTTATGCCGCATATTAGAGGAATTTAGGCAGTTAAAACCCAGATATTACCACCAACCTTCATGCTTTCGCCGTCACTGTTCGAATATCTGTTGGAAGAATTGGTGTGAACAGCCGTGTCCGTCTCGTAGCCGCGCAAATCGGTCTGCCTCTGGCGACGCCTGGCCGCAGCTAGGTTTGCTTCGTGTGTTGTCGACTCCGAGAACTCACGCAGCATATCCTCATAGAGAGCCTACCAAAAAAAGCAACAAAATATGCCTACTTTTAAAACATCAGTAGAAGGTGTTCATTTGTTTGCACATTATAGCATCACCGTCAAGGACTTGTGCACGTACTCATGATGGAATGCATGTCCCCTTCTAGTGAACCCCTTGATCTATCAACGGCAGGCAATAAATTCAACGATCTCTGAGGTGTTCACTATTTCAGAAGAAAATGTGAACTATGTTAAAAAATCTATGTTAAAATTAACAAATCCGCTTGATTGAAAGATCATCTCTGTCCAGCGCATATGTTGGTATCAAAATCTATGTCATTATTCAACACAGGTTTTAGCTGGTAAAGTCTACTAAACGCTTCTGTAACGAAACTTTCGAATATAAAACAAGGGTGAATTCTTTGGAATTTCGTAATGAATAGATGTAATTGAAATATGTTCTTTAAACATTCAAAATCAAAGAAATTACCATTTTTAATGCTCACCTGCCAAGAATGGGTGTTTGTCACTAAATTTGAATGGTTTTATTTTCGAAATTACTTACCGTTGTGCAATTAAACATTTCAGTTTTAAGAACCTGATCCATAATAATCCCTGGATTAGGATCAAATATGGCTTTTCACGCTCTGCACGTTTGCTAAATAATCATTCATGATTATTCAAAGAAATTTCAATGCTTCTTTTAGATCAAATATTTAGCGTTTCATTTGCGAAATCGTACAAGTTACGTGCGTATTTGGTAAGTTGATACAACACAAATGCTTGAAAATGAATCGGTGTGCGACTTCGAGAAGAGTGCCTCACCATCCTAATAAGCAAAACAGCGGATGCAGTTCTTTTAAAGACACAAATTCAGTGCAGAAAAGGGTGTTAGGAGCGAGGTATTCTGTGTTAGTGCAAACATTAGCCTGTTGGTACACAGAACACAAACCTCTATGACTTGCTTGTGACAGGGAACAAACTATATACAACGGAATATTAATTTTTACTAGACTTCTGGAATATTGTAAGTACTGGTTTAACGTCAAACAAAGGCTAGAGAAAAGTAGCCGAGCAACAAGTAATTCAGTTACATTATGAATATTAATAAAGTAATTTGTGCGATATTTGGATGATGTATTCGGTGGGATTGGAATTCAGCTTAGAGTGAACCAAAGCATTGTCTCACCTGGAGCCGCACGCTAGCCCTCTGGGCACAGGACTCGGAAGCTTGGAGACTGGCCATTCTGTCATGCAGTGTACGCTGTTCAGCCTCCAGTTGAGCAATACGCGTCGCCTGCTCCTGCAAGCGCACTCGATCCAACTGGCTAGCCTCTGACAAAGCCAAATTCACTGCCTCCAACTTTATCATCTAAATGAAGAGAATGCGTACCTTTACTTAATTTAGGTAGGACATTCTACGATTTGTGGGTGCTATTCGATAAGGTAACATCAGTATTCGGTACAGGGCCACTTGTAGGGAGTAGATTTTTTTTCTGTTTTAGAAAAGGTAGTCTATAATGCATAACTAAAGGATGAAAGAGATCTGTAAGTACACTTTAACCGACACTAGTTAAAGGGGACGCAATACTTAGTTGAGTGTGACACCGTATTAACAAAAAATATGTGATGTCCCAAACACATATTTATAGGATAGCGTTATTTCAATCCAGTGGATGATACCAAGAATACAACAGATATTTTCACTTTGTTGTCAAAAATTGTAACGACAGCTGAATAAGAATGCGAGACCACTTCCATGCTGCATCGTATAAAACAGCCCTACTTAATCAAATTCAGTAGACATTTTGATTTCGTGAGTTATACAAACACAAAAGCCTACTTTAGTCTGCGCATCGAGGTCGTCTTTTAGCCCCGACTGTAAGGTTCCTGAATAATCCAAGGACGATATCGGCCTACTACGCTGACTGTTTGTCGATCCAGTGTCTATGGTTGCTAGGAGACGGCGTCTCAGTGCGGCCTCATTGCGTCGAGAGGCTGTGAGAGCCGCCTCGTTGGCGCGGTTAGCGGCCTGTGCCTGGGACAGCCCAGATGATAGCTCTGCGACCCTCCTTTCAAGGTCAGCTCGGCGTTTTTCACAAACAGCCAATTGGCCGCGCATGCCCTCGACCTCGGAGGAGTTTTGCAATTGACTGAACTGAGCGGAGTAGTACTCGGGCGATGTGGCATCTAAAACAGGGTCATCTAGAGGGTGTGAAACAAAATCATTTTGAGAGTTGAGGTAGAATTTAGTTGCCTACTTCAATGGAGCCGAAAGTTGGTCACTTACATTTAATGTTCGCCCGAGAACCGGTTGAAAGAAGGGAATTTCTCAGTCTAAAATTAAATAAAAATAATCACTTTTTTGCTTCCTAAAAAAGACATTTGTGTTACTGGGACTAAAAATTCATCAAAAACCAGATCCAACCATTTAGATTGTAAGTAAAAGATTATCTCGTTTATTTGGAAGAAATTGCGTTGATCTGCCGAAACACACAAATCTGAGAGTGAAAAGCAGAAATTTGGATGTACTTTTGTCTCTAAAAATGCCTCTGATTACTACAGCTAAAATGCTGGCAAGCTTTATCAACCCCATGGGAGGAAAATTAATCACCAAGACAGATGCAATTCCGAACTAACAATGTAGGAAGGAAATTTTCGCGAGAACGATACGGTAAAAAGGGATTACTTGTATTGTATTTGATTTGTATTGAAATCCAAAAAGTTAGACCGTTTTTATAGCTGTTTGAGTGCGTCAATTAATTTCACCTCCCGCAAAGTAACATTAAGAACGTGCACGATGAATGAGATTTCGCGCTTAGAAAGTCTTTGACAGATAAATTGCATTTTTTGCTGGTTTTTTTCCGGTCAGAAGACGTACACTCACGCCACGCGTGTCAACGAGACCACCAATTGCGATTTGATTTAATTCACAAATTAACAAAATTAAAACTTATCACTTTCTTATGAGTAAAGAACAATGGTTCTATTCATTAGTACTTTTCCGTGAGTATTTGATGTTGTACAATCCGTCACCCCTTTTCACTTGTTTGTACAAAACGAAAACAGTTAACTATCACTAATTAAAATAATCTAACAACCCCTTTTTTATTTATGTAAAACGTCCAGGCGTTTCAAGTCTATGGTTTCTGAGTTTTGACATTCACTATTTTTATGGCTGGCTTAATTTGACATCTTAGCAATGATCTGGCGGAAGTTAATTCATCAAAAACTTAATGGACTTTCTGCACGCAACTCCATTATGGTTAGCCTTCGGCAAGGCTATGCAAGGCATTGGCATGGGCTTACTTAAAACAATCATTAAAGTTGCTTGAATGTGGTATCCAAAGGGGGGATTAATAGTGAGTGTGTATTCTTCTTTACTTCATGATATCAATTTATCCCCACAATTAGCCCACATAAGAAAATTATGCGGGTTTTAAAACTCAAAAGACAATAGTGGAATGCAAAAGACACTCGGAAAATATCACAAATAGATGCGTCTGAACATTTGATCATGGAGGAAGAATAGATGTTCATAAAAGAGTAATGTTTGTTTAACTGAGCAAATTCCTCCATTAATCCCAAAGTTTAAAATTTTGCCTTTACCAATTTGGTTGTAAATTGATTAATCCAAACAATCCAGAGTGAGGAAAATAAAATCCTATTCAGAATCCGAAAATAGGAAAAACCCACCTAATTTAAGCAGCTTTAGCACATTTTAGCAGGCAAGAATTCTACCTGCAGTCAAAATTCAATGTGAGGGAAGGTCAGTGGTTTCAGGTGCGATTTAAGAGGTAGCCACGGGGCTAGTTGCTGATTCTCCACAAAATATCCACCTTCCTAGTCCAAAGCAGAGCAAATAGGGGGTGAATTCCCCACTGTTTAGTTTATATTTACTAAAGTGGAAAACTTGGCATGAAAATCGGTTACATTCGCTGTTGTATTATAGGTTATCATTCGCCCACTGACCTTTTTGGCCTCTTAAGCCTTTGCTTTTTATTTGAAATCCATTTAAGCCGCATACACATGGCTGAAATTAGACCTGACCTTTTAAGTCTTGGCTTAGAGAGCCGGACACTTCTTTGCAAAGATTGATCTGTTAACTTACCTTTTAAGGTTGCGAATTGATTCAAGGAGGTTCTCGGCGTTGAGCGACTCAACACCTTCCAATTCTGTCACCAACTGTTGCACTGTAGCAGGGCTAAGCTGAAGACTCCGGGGTCTATCCTCCCCACTTTCATCATCCCTCTTGCTGCGGTCGTTACTGGTGGTCTGAGAGACATGAAATTTCAAAAGTTAGAAATCTGCTTAGGAGGTACTGCATATATTTGTTGCCATGTCGACAAAATATCTGGAATGTCAATTAAAACCTGGAGTCCAGTTTCGCCAGTCAGATGGCATTGGGTAAACCCGATACAGGCCTCTTCCTAATACTTGCATCAAGAGCGATGAAAAACCATCTGAAAAACGATGGTCCATTTCATTCTAATTATGCGTTGTGACTTGTTGCAAATTACCAAATGCATGCGACTCTATATGCATAGATACGAGCACACCAAACCTTGTTATCTTTCCTTCCACTTTCTTCCCTCAGCAACTGCTGGATCACCATGGTGAATATGATGCAAACTTGCTTAGCTTACGGTTGTAAAGCTCCAAATGTTTCCAGTAAAGCGTGTGTGGTGTTTAAAGAAGGTGGGAATTAGAATCTGTCGTCCAGATATAGTCTAGACAATTTGATTAATTCTAGTGATGAACCACGAGGTGATGCATTGCACTTAGGAGGACACCCGACTCTTGATACTGATGGGTGACGTGTCGGCAGCAATGAAAGCAAGTTAATAGTGATAAGCTGTGGTTCCTTTTTTTGTGGATTTAATTTAAATTTAAATGATAAGAAAAACTTTCACACTCCATACTGAAACACTTCATTTACACCCACATTAGCTAAGAGGAGAAAGTCTTGGGATGCGGTTAGCTGGGATCCTCATATATAGTACACCGTCATTATAAAAACGTGTTGTCCATTTTACATTATTTGTCGACCGACCGACTGAATTTGTGATATGCAAGGACTTTGTATTGTCACATTAAGCAAATCGACATTTCATTGGTTGCTCCCCAACAATCCATTCGTTAGCCATCCCACACTAAAAAAGCATTTCCATTATGCCCACAAGACTGTTTTGCGTGTGTTTAGTGGACAGCAGACAGAGTTTTTCGATAAACCCAATTTCGGCCGAAGTTCACGTCATCGACTCCCTGGGCTGGGAAAGGCCTCGCACTAAGAAATAGCAAACCATCCCGAACCAGTCAATTAGTCGATGGGAGAAAATTTATTACTTTTCACAATGCACCATAAAGCTTCATACCTTGTACCTCGAGGCCGACTTTTGCGAAAATGTGTACTTTAGGTTAGATAGAAAGGAGATGCCGCTTCACCTCATTTTCATCCTCCAAATTCCCCTGATGACCGTTCTTATAGTGAAATTGGGGTAGAAGCAGAGGTTGCTAAGGCTAGACGGTTTGCTTCTCCAGACAGAATGTGTCATAAAAGTAAATTATACCCCAAGTTGCTGTCTCCTTGGGGAGAGATTACGGATTGCGGTACTGACTATCCCCGCAATTGAACCTTTCAAAGCAGTTTTTTACTCAAAATTCATAATTACTTAAAAACTGATTATATGACATAAAACTTGTGTAATGGTAAGTAGAGCTTATTGCAACCAATATGATTACAAATTCGGGGGAAGAAAGTGAGATTTTGTCCATCTCTTGGCAATAAAATTATTATTATTGACAGCTCTCCAATTTTATAGTCAGACATCTCTTATAAATTTATTTGGTTTTGACAGTGTGTTGAAGCTAAAAACGGATAATTTAATTTCAATTTTTGATTTGCGAATGACTTTAGAAACAAGGCACTTCAAAGCGCGGCTGAAGTCTGAAACCGCCTGTCCACCTCTCCAGCAACCTCTCCGTATTTTAATCCTCTCCATGTGCTTTTACATATTAAGACTGGACGAATGAAAGACGTCTCCCCCATTATGGGGCCAGTTGCAAATGAGTAATTTTCTACTCCTCAGATTTTGGGCCAGTTGGCGAAGCGGTCTACCACGACATTAATGACAAAGAGGATGAGGGAATATTTTACGTTAAGAATTCGCAAAATGGTGGCGCCTTGGAGTAACAGTTTGCCCTCACTAGCCTTTGGCTAGTCAACCAACTAACAATCTTTTCTAGCAAAGAGGGAGGAAAATTGCTTCCTTTTCCCCCAGCGGCCAAATCAATTATCCCCGATTCACCGCCTTAGTGTCCCAACCAGGCTGAATCTTTGCCCTCTTTATTAAGACTATTTTGCCTACCCACCTGCCTATTAACTGCCATAATCCTCACGAATACCCCTATGGTATCGTAAAATACGTTAAAATTGAGACCTCGGCCTAAAACCTCACCTGAATGGATTTGAGCTGATCCTTCAGCGCCTTGTTGGCAGCCTCGGATTTGGCCAAGTGCTCCTCCAGCAGAATAATTTGTTCCGCTTTGGTTGCTAATTCAGTCTGAATGAGACAATAAAAGATTTAATGGTTAGGTGATGCAATTCCGAAAGATAAAATTCATTACCAGTTCCACCACGGCCATATTTTATTGCTGCCACGAATGTTTACTTATATGTGCCCAAAAAAACATTGGATGCCGATTTTGTGCGAAACGACTTCCGGTCTTCCCTCTTTTCCGAACTGCTAAGGCGAGCTCAGTCACTGCGTCAGGAAAAAACGCACCATTTTTAGGAGGCTCAGTATCATCCAGTATCTAATCAAAAAAAACTCGTACTATGCTTTAACCCTACATAAAAACGACTTTCTCCCAGAGCGTTAGGGAATCCTGTACTAACAGAGTGCACCAATTCGGCAAGCACCTCGAAAAGTCAAAATGTGATGTTTTCCCATTTATTTTACTTTTCTAAGAAAGAACTTACAAATACTTGTAAATACAGTCATACAAGTTGTTGTGGTACACCATTCATCAACGCACCAATGCGATACCCATGTCTCAGGTGGGTGATAAACGGCGAATGAATAAAGCTAGAACTTCATCAGAGCATTTTGGTACACATAAATATGTAGTGCCTTGATTGAATGGTTTTAAGGACACTTGAGGCTCCGCCTCTGGCTTCCAGACCATGCCAGTAGCCCCTAGCCCTTCTGTATGTCGATAAAATATGTTCTGACCTAATACTAGGTGGCCTTCGACTTCAGGAAAGACTCCGCATGCAGCATTGGCAGACAACTACCCTGACTTATATTACTTAATGCAGAACCTGAACGCAACGCAAGAAGGTTATGTGTTCTACGGGCCTACGACGACCCCTAACAGATGGGCTTAAAATGATGTCAAACGTTGGTAACTACCCCAATCCCGCATTCTGCAGGAATGCTATTGACAACTAGATCGGCACTGGCCGTAGGTAATCTAGAAAAGTTAGTTACAAAGCTGTCTGCGTTACCTGTGTAAAGTTGTAAATTAAGTGAACACGCGACACCTCCTCCACCTCTCTACTAGGTAGATGGAACAGAGACAGTAGACATGGCTGGGCAGCGCTGAAGTGAGAACATAGTGGCAAGGAAGAACAGACGCGATGCATTGCTTAATGACTGCTTATAGGCCAGTGCTTTTATGACTAGCGATGGTCAGCACATTCATTTCCCCTAATGAAAATCTTGAACAGGACGAAACTTCAGATCCAGTGGATTTGTGAAGGGAGATCAGTGAAGTTGCAGTCATACATCTCAAATGCACGCAAATTCGATGACAGGCGTAGTTGGTTCGCGATGATTTGCCTTGCAGCACCGACTACGTTGTGATAACCGAAGCCGGAGGTAGTCCAAGGGGAAAGGGACTACGATATGCTTTGATTATTTGTTTAACTCTTCTTTTGGGCTCCAAAGACACTTGAGGCTCCGTCGGGCCACGCCAGTAGCCCCTCAGCCCTTCTTTGCGTCGATAACACATATTTTTCCCTAGTATTATGCCTTCCTTCGTATTCAGTGAAGTCTCGGAGTGCTATAAATAACACTCTTGCTGAAGATGACAACAACTCAAACACCTAAACATGTCATCGAAAGTGGAGAACTTTAAAGCTTTATTTTTTTTAAAAAATAGAAGTTGAAGCAGAGCCCTTTTGCAAAGTACCACACACTCAGTTTTCCTGCATTTTCGCATCTAAAAAGCATTTTTTTTTTGCAGAAAAGGGGGGTTGGCAGCCAACGCGACACGCATAAAAACAAGGCGTGACAGAACTGTTAGATGGTAATCTTTTCTGTCCAAAAAATATGCGGTCAAATTACCCACCCAAATCCTCTCTCTCCTCCATGCATTCAACCGACTCGGCGACGCCGATTTAACCAAGTACTTTTTCTTGAAATTGCCTTTTCTGAATAAAACAAATGCGGGGTACAAGCACAGCTTACCTTTTTTTGCATTTTAAATCACCAAATACAAATTAATTACTCCTAAAGAATCAATTTTCCGAGGTATCAGAACACCACACAAGAACACCATCGTGTCAAGGTGGAATTTAGTCTCAAAGCCATTGTGATACTCTCAATATTTGTTTAACTTTTCATTTTGATTTGGCGGGTACGCAAGGCACCGCGACTGCATGTCCGCCACACCAGTAGCCCTCAGCCCTTCCGGACGTGGTCAGTACATAGTCCACCTTGGTGTAATGTCTTCTTCCGACTTCAAGGAAGTGTTGGAACGCTATACCATTTTCCCGTTTTTTTATCAATCCAATCTGGAAAGGTGTTAAGGACTAAAAATTTGGATCGTCAAAGCCAGGATAAGAATTACTTTCTTTGGATTTATTCAGAATAATAATACTTCAGCTAAGTACTGGAATTTAAGTAGTATGTTCACAGTGGCAGGAATTGATATCACTTGTAAAGACAACGTTGACATTCCAAAGGCAATTTCATTTCGTCAAAGTATACTAGAATTATTCTCCCGAACACTTTTTATTTGTTTGGTTTTAATTGTTAGTTGTAATTTTTTATAACGAAAGGCATTAAGTCCACCATTGGCTAACCTGTAGCAACTGGGCGCGTGTGTGTTTATCACTTTCCGCAAGGGAATCCTCATCCTCCGCCTCATCACTGACGCGCCCAATTTGTTCGCGCAGGTCCGTGTTGTCACGACGAAGCTCTCGCACCAAATTCTCCAGGTGTCGGTGCTTTGCGCTCAGGGCTGCACATTCCGCTTGCTGATTGGCCAGTTCTGTGAGCACCGATGCCGTCTCCACACGTGCAGCTGCTAGGGCTGCGGGGCCATTGTCAAGGTCGTCCTGGACAAGAGAAGAATGACAAAAACATTTAGTGAAATTGACGCAAATTAGCAGCGCCTTCGACCTTAAGTCATTGTGCGTGGATATGGACTCAAAATTCCAAACAGTCATAATTCTAGCCACTTTGAAGAAAGGGAAGTTTTGTGTAAAGAGGATCTTAAAATCCCGTTTTTTACCAGACCAGAAAATAATCTGGAGCCAGTATAAAAGTGTGTCCAGATTTGGAGACATCTGGCAATAAAAATCCATGCTAATGTGTCAACTAAGCACACTGGGTAGCTCTATAATAAATTGTTATTAATCGGCGATCAGATATCAAGAAATGTTATTGCTTGTAAAGTGTCTCAGATGGTAAAATATACAAAATAATGTCAATGCACTTCCTACAAGGGTCTCGGAGGAAAGCCAGCCACCATAGCTCAGGTGTTTCATCTTTCCACCAGAATGCGAATCTTTTATTAACCTGTAGACCAAGTAAAAGGCTCGCTAAAGCTTGTGACCACTGTCGGTTCATGAGCCATTGTCCCCTGCAACTACTTAACGTAAACTTGCTAGGGACGTACGTCACACATATGCGACACTGGGCTCAGACTAGAAAACCGGAGCTTCACATAAATGCGATGTGCTCTAATACAATGTCGTTTTCTCCAACTACGCTTAGCCTAGTGATAATGCATAGGGGATTTGGTAATTCAAGCCAAATGTGCATTCATCTACGCAAACTGCCTAGATCTCATGCGATTCAGTCTACGCTGGTGACCGGAAGCTTTCAGCCCTTCGGTGCGTTAAAAATAAAGCCACTTCCAGATTTGGGTCCTTTAAAGGTAACTCGAGTGCCACAGTGTGATTATCTGTGGGTCGAATTTCCAGGCTGGATTCAAAATGCAAATAATTTTTGAAGTGGGTTTCTTTGACTGTGCTTCCTCCGTTTCAAGGTCCTCTTGTTAAGTAGATCTTCTAAACAATTTCGTCCAAATTTCACATCAATCTGAATTTAGCCTTGGTCCAAGCAAAAGTGGGACGCCAGACCAACATTTATGCGATAAGGCTGCCTATTCTTCTCGAAAAACAATGACTACCAATCTTTAGTAAAACAAACTTTCCCCTACTGACCGATGTTAAGGCATTTGAATTACGAGCATTGTGTGTTTTAATGAAGAAAAAATAAGTCGCGATTCGGCTTTTTGTTGAGTTTGACTCCTGGACTTCAAAATTAGACGTAAGAAAACCTAAATGAGCATCAACCAATGAAAAGGTAAGAGAATAAACTCATTTCTACCCCAAGGTCATTTGCAACTTGTGAATAACAAGATTGTCTTATCATTTTCATTTTGGAAGGACCAAAAAAACTTCTTCGCCGTTCATTTCCTCAAATAATTATAGGAAACTGTGATCAGGTAGGAAGATTCAGATCAGAAAACTTAGGACTTCCCTTAAGTGAATGTACTTTGACACGGCCATGAAAAATCCTAAACTATCAAGATTTAGCAATCTTTAAAAAATTAGCCAATGCATTGAAATCCATGTATCTTTAAACGGACCATTCAGTTAGGAAGCAGTCGGCGTGCGCTATCCCCGTGTCTGAGTGGACGCCATTGACCCCTGAGGTGAGAACGAACTCGAACCCCCCGCCCTGCCTTTCACCTTGATTACCTGTACACATTCACCACGCATCTCACATAAAAGATGTCCCCCTCTAACCAATCCGCCCGTTCCAAAGGTGCGAGGAAGGAGGAATGGGAGAGAGTTACAATGGACCCGTTACCATATAGGTGACTAAAATTCGCGCGGCTTTTCTTTTTCTACAGATTGGTACAATGGCTAGTTGGAATATGTAAGATGTCATGGGTAGTTTGCATTATAAAGCATAGGTCTCTCAATCTAGTCGTACAGTATGGTACTAATGTTGCTCTCCCATTTACAACCCTTCATCAGCAAATTTTGATCAAAACTGGTTGGTTTGATTTAAGCTAGTCTGCTCTACCGGCTTGACTCAACTCGAAACCTCTCTCTGGATCTCCTGCTGGAGGTCGACCCGTCACAGCTGAGATCGCGACCCAGCTGGATACCTATCAAATGTGTGGAGGAGAAGCTACTTCAGAACCGGTGAGAAGGTGTGGTAGCAGGATTCACTACTTAGAAATTACTTAAGAGTTGGAGTCTGTTTGTTCTTAACCTTCCTTGCAAGCGTCATAAAAATGCGTCGTACATTTTAGATTGTCTGTTGACCGATTTGTGATGCAAAATGGTTTGTATATTGCAATGACCTGCTCGCCACTCACTCTACACCTTTAAAGCACGAAATCATCATCTCCAGAAGACTGCTTTGTATGTATGTGGTGGAGTGAAGCCAAAGCATGTCTATCTGGATCTCCTTCTGGAGACCGAACACCTACAACTTAGATCTCAATCCAACTGGATACGCATCGAACGTGTGGGGGAAAAGCTACTTCAGAACCGGTCAGGACTAGTCAGTCGAAATAAAACCTCCACTCTCACAAGACGATTCAAGACCGAAGAACTGCCCTGTGGAAGAGAAGGCACCAGCCTCCCCTCATCCTTCATATTTCCCTATGGGTGGTACTTTTTATTCATGAAGTCAGACAAAAGTCGCATATGCAGAAAAAGGAGCGACTAAGAGATGGCTCTGCTACGTCTAGAGTCAAGATATTGTACAAAAGTGGAAGTTGCAAGCTTGGCTTGTGGCCAGCAGAGGAGACAACAGTGATCATTGGGACGCTACAGCTTCTGGAATCTCACGGTGTTTAATAATATAACGATACGTCTATTTAATGTCAATGTATCAAAAAAGGAGGAGAAAATTATGGGCTTCTGGAAGTCTGTTCAGCTTAAGGAAGAAGTGGACTAGTTAACGACTTTGAGTTGCAAAAACAAAAAAAGATTTAAGGTTAACCGAGCCAATTTGTTTGACCATTACCTGCGAAGAGGTTTGTCAATTATCTGTTTCAATCCCATAAATAACACCCACTTTTTGCCCTAATTTCTCACTAAGTCCAGCGATCCTGTTTCTGCAGTTGGTCGTTTGACTTCCAGATGCAGTGGAATGCTACGGACAGCAATCACGACTCTGGCTTAAGCTGTGCTTAAGCTTCTTGCGGGGCCTTGCAACCCACCCAAGAGACCATCCTCCCGGCTGCGTATACCGCCAGTGTGGCACCTCCACTTAATCGTAGTGTCATTTCTTTCGTCCTGGATGACCGTAAAATAGCTGCAGACGTCAAAAACTACGTAGATTAGAAAAAGGTTACCAGTTGAAGTAAACAGACAAATCAAAGTGTATTCCAAAAACCAACTATTGACGAATTCGAGGCAAGTAAAGCCACAAGGAGGAAAAAGTCACTTAACGCCGTTTTATAAACAGACAAGATGATACGACGTCACGGTCGGTCCTGCATAAAAATACACACTCTTTGGTGTCCACTTTCATTCAACAGAGGACGTTAACTTTACACAAGTTATTCCACATAATCCCTGTTCAAGTATTGAGGTCAAATCCTTCAAGGTACTTGTGAAGTGCTGCTAGTATATCCCGCATAAGTCGGACGAGTTTGACGAAAGAATTCGAGATTTTTCTCACCCTGTAAAGGGACTTCAATTGAAGGAAGTTTAGCTTTTTATTAGAAAGCTTTGGTCACTTCAACATTACCATCTTCTGTCCTACGGTTTAACGAACTCATTCATTTGGCTATTTTACTACCTGCAACCAGAGGGCACCAGTTGGTGATCCTATTAAAAGCTAGAACGCCCAAGGGCCTTTAAAGCACCATGACTAATATTGGTGGAAAGTCCTTTTAAGATAGCTTTTGACAACTGATTTCAAGTATATAATGATCCGATGACCTCTCGTGATACTCGGGTAGCTGCAGCACTGTGAAAAGGTTAATCTCGACAACTTGTTACATCCCACTCGGGGATAGGGCCTAGTGAAAGTATTTTATGATGCCAAATCGCGTCCTCCCTGTCTCTCTACCGCCAATGACAGAGGAAAGCTACGGTACTGTCCGGGTTATTTTGTTTCCCGAAGTCCGATGACTCATCGCCTTGACAAGTTGGATGAGTCACCGGCATTGGAGAGTCACCAGCCCTAGTAGCGGACGGCACTGGCTTTTGCACGCCCACATTGTCCTGCTGGTCGGTTGTTATTACTTTTGCAGTCACAATAATCCGTTAAAACACCAAAATATTGTTTCTCACAAATTAACCTAAAAATGGCATAACTGTCGCTGCAAACTCTCGCCCTCAACGCCAACTTGTACAAGGTGAAGTTGGGGCAGGCACTCCAATGAACGCAATTTGCGAGAACACCAAATATGCAAAAAAATTGCGTATTAATGACTTCAACGTAAGTAAATTAAATTACGGACTCTGAAAAATGCAAAAAAACCAGGGTGGGTTAAATGAAATTTTAATTTGGCTGAACGTCAAGTCCAAAAAACTCCTTTTAACTTCTCCCGAAAATGCGGATCGTTTAAAGTGGTAAGAAGGGCTTTTGCAGAGTTGACAACATTCATATAAAGTGTGAACAGCAACCGGTACGGGGGATACCATTGTTGTCAAGGGTCAGTCTCCCAAGTAAATTCCTCTCTGATGTATTCGGAAATATTTTAGGAATCCCGAATAAAGGTGCAAAAATTACTACCGCCGATAAATCATGCAGTGTTCCCTCTTTCTAGTTCAAATTCACTGCATCGACTTCGTATACTTTATTACGGGCCCTTTAGCGCCTCCTGAGAGGTAACAAGAGGCTTTGTGGTCTGCTCACCAAAACAGTCTCTGTTTAATAATAACTAACTGCACGGGCATCTTAGTCTCTACATGACATCCAGTCCATAATTACGGTTTCCCTGTCCCCTTCTCTACGTTGATAAGTACCAAGCTAAGTTGTTTTGCTTCCTTACGCCCTCGGAGATGACCTTGGGAGCAAGGTTAGAATAAGACTTGATAGACAAGCAAATTTCGGTACAAAAGAAGTTTTCACATAGGCAGGGCCTGTTCTTGGCATGAATTAGGCAGATACTTGGAACAAGTAAAAAGCACACGAGGTTTTTACCTTGTGCATGGGTAAGACTAGAAAAAAAATTGCCAGGATTGCACTGTATCTTCTCCATAAACATGAATGTCACTACTACTTTGGACTTGAGTATACCAGGCGCAGCCATTTGGAGCTCTTCTGGTGGCAGCTGCACTTGGATTTAGTGCGCCACCACTTTGAGTACATTAGGAGAAACTTCAGGGCAATAGTGTTCCATGGAACTCGGAAAAGATCATCCAAAGTGCAGCTTATTGCACAATAAAATGATCCAATGCACTAGTTTGTCTTCCGCAAGTAAATAAACTGTTTAGCCGGTATTATGGAGAAAGCGCTAAATGAGATCCACAAAAATTGTTCTACAACACAATGCCGATTAACTTTCAAGGTGGAGGTCCAAGGTGCTACTCCAGAACAATACATACGATATTAAGCGGTGTCAAGGCAAGCTACCGCAAAAGAGGAGCTTTCGAAAGAAAATAGAGAGTACCTCCAGTACCATCTTTGCCGGGTCATTTCATCTGGTAGTAAAAGGTGGAATTAAATGAAGTTAATGGGACCCCAACCCCCACCCCCTACTCGGATGACCCAGGTGACCAGTGAGGTAGCGATTTTGCAGAAGACAATAAAAGGAAGTTCGCTTTTTCAGGTGAATTTTGAGCATTTAGATCATTTATAAATGTTTTTTTCATTATTTTATATTCTTGGGCCAGATCAAAAAGGACGTAGCAATTTCTCACCAAAACCAATGACAGAGAAGAAGACGAGTTCAATTATTTCAGTAAAGTTGATTATTTTAAACAGTAAAAACTTGAGAAAGAAAACAAGGAGGGGTTCTAATCAAGTGGACATAAAAAAAGAGCTACCCTTCATTCTGGAAATGCGTTTTTTTTTAATTTTGTCTCATCACATCAGATGGAAGAAATTCTTTTCACTTCTGGTCAAAAAATTTGCATTAAATTTTTTTAAAAGGTATGTCATAGTGATTACTTGTCATGCGGTCCAAGAAATCTCCTTTCAGTCCATTGCATTTGTTAATACTTTTGACAGCTTCATTTCCGGAATCAAGTCTTGAAATGCAAATGTGTTTTGTACACCTCTAGGTGTGTTCTTGCAACCACCTCATATTGTTGCATTTCGCTAAGACACTTTCGCAAAGATTTTCACTGAGAATGACAACTGGTGTATTTTGGTGCAATTTCCAACTACGGCTCATGCAAAATGGTCATCGACTCGAACGAAACCGCTGAAACACTAAAACACACAGGCTCTTTGATTCTTATCTTGGTCCTTTACTCCTGGCATTGCTGTTAACAGCCCACTAACTGCCTTAGGAATTTATAGAAGTTACACCCAGACATGCGTCTTGTGGGGTCTTTAGCGACACTTCGGAGCCGGATTGGTAGTGGTTGCGGTGGTGGTGGTGGCGAAGGTGGCGATGGTTAGCAAGCCACTCGGAGGGAGGACAGAAATCCTTACTTTATTGTCAAGATACCAAGTTTAAGCGCCTCGGAAGAAAATAATCCATTTTGAAAGGGTAAATCCGTCAGGAATCATAACAGGGAAGCCACAGATTTACGCCCAATTTTTCACATCGTGTTCGGCACTGCGAGACCAGGTTTTGGTGAAATAAAAAAATGCTTCTGACAAAGCTTCCTACGATATTTATGTAAACGCATCTAAATTGCTGGAAGATCTAAATTCCTTACTTTCCAAGAAAATAAAAATTAGCCTGGGTAAGAAGCTGCATCGGTAATGGTAAAAAGTGACAGGAGAAAATGAAAAATGAACACACTCAGACGAAACTTTCTTATTTTTCTTAACGGTTCGACGTTAGGCTTCTGTTTACTTGGAAAGCAGTTGATATATAAAATACACTTTCTTTAGAGTATCAAACAAACGAGTGATACCCCATTGTGGCCCTCCCGATTGGGACAATTAACGAGGCGGATCACTGGCGACATGATAGAATTTCCACTTGTCCTGATGTCAAATCAATGAATGCTTTTATCCCATGAGTGGTCGACGCAGAAGGGGATCCTCAAGGACGCATAACTGAGGAGGAGGTAATGTCTATCAGAACAATAGTTGCCTTAATTGTGGGCTCATCCACCGAAGCCTTTCAGCCTCCAGCCGCATATCATGGTTCCCTCTTCCTCTCGTTGCCTACATTCATGACAAAAGTAAATTCAAATCCACACATCTTGTGGAGTTTTTAGGAAGAATTTAGAAGCTACAAGACTGCGATCATGAAGTATGCACACTAATTGCCCCAATTAGGCAAGTATTTTAAAAGAGGAATGAAGCATCTTTGTGTTGAAAGGTGTGAATCAAGTCAACAAGAACCTTGATCATTATGACATTTCGGAGAGCTTGACTTATGATATTTTAGGGGCAATATAACACACCAGCAAGTGGGTAAACATCGTAAAGTGAATTCCAGAAAAGGGACATACTGTTTCACCTCATCCTCTGCATCCCTTTACCTGGGTTATAAGTATCTACCCCACTTCTTGTCTTTACATTTTGACGACCATTTGCAAAGTAGGTGGGGAATAAAACGGGGATGGGTGAGGTTAGGTTTTTTCCACCTATGGCCAAAGCGTATTACAAACTGAAGTTTGCAAATGTGTCTTGTTGGGAAAAGACGGTTGAGTGCAAAGGCGATTATTTCAACTTATTTGGAGGCTGAACATATAGGTGACCTGAAATGAGGTGCTTGGCCAGTTAGCGATTGAAATTACCAGTTGTCAGACATTTGGCACTGACCCGATATCACCTATAGTCCGAGCCACCTACTTTAATATTTTTGTTTTATTCCCGATTTTGAAATATCATATGAGAAACTTTTGAGGTAAATAAGTTACTGAGAAAAGTCGTTAAACAGTTATATCCGGATCTTAGGTCATAGATCTGAGTCGACGGAGGAATGATGAATAACGGTTTGTGATAGGCACAGCTGTTCCGAGACCTAACTGCTTTAATTCTTCAACACTTTCAATGACGATAATTTCCGTTAGACATAAAAATTCCTTATCCTGGAACAAATCAACGCGGTAAATCGGTAAACCCGTGGAGTATCATTGTTCTGGGAGGAAATTATGGGCAAAGCTCTTCTAGCCAAATCAGACAATTAGGCTCCAGCACCGAAAGATTACCATATGTGCCGATCCCAAGGTTATTTGTGCTAGGGTCTTGATAAAGAAGAATAGAGATTTTTTTCCTCGGGTCACTGAACTTGCAAAACGAGGTTTGATGGATGGAACCGCCGAACTAGTTAATGGCCATAGAAAGCGCACAGAGTTACCGCGTTCAAGAAAGCGAACCTTTCGTCTAATAATTAAACATTTTTAGAGTCCAGCACAAAGTTTAGGCTATTTCATGCAAGGAGACGGCATTTTCCTCCCCACGCGATGATTACACGCGCATCAGACAGGACAGTCAAAGTACACATGAATTCTTCATGAAGGCTGTTGTTTCGGTAACTTTGTAGGAGACACAAATGTGATTCCTCTGGCCGAATCTAATTGAAGTGTTAATTTCTCCTTAATTATCGTAGATGAGCATCGAATTATGGCCAAAAATTCTAGCAGTTTCTTCAATTCTGATCGAGTTTCAAGTACTCAAGTGGCTGGATTCCATTTCTGGTTCTTTGAACTACTCGAAAACGTGAATTTGTCAAGCGATGCATTCCCAATTATATTCAGACAATCGCAAAGAAGGGTAGGCTTTAAGTATCCTCTCTCCTTGTCATCGCCCAGGCAAAACGAATTTCGGCAGCCAAGGTCAGAAGCACTTTTTATTCAACAGTGTGTTCCAGTGAAAGGAAACAGTTGTGACCTCAGAAAAGGTTGCTCTTCCAGGAAACTAGTTTGAAACGAAACAGTGTATCTATCCACCTTTTTGTATTCTCCAATGTCAAAATAAGGTCTAAATTATGACTTAAAGATGGAGTGGTTTTTGCCTTAATTAAGTTTTCAAGTGTCCAAATAGATGTTCTTAATCCTTTATTTGATCAAATTAAAACAATTAAAATGCAGATTTTTCATCTCTGTCATGATCAAAAACAAAAATGTACTTTCTTTGCACTTTTTCTGTCCCATTAAAATATATGACTAGGAGAATCAGTTCTACCTAAGGTCAATCAACCTCAATTTTAAAGGTTTCGAACTATTAATTCTGCTGGAAAATCAAGTTGGTTTTTCATCTCACAGTGCTGAGTTGAATAACAAGGAGCTTTTTTCCTGAAGGCATCTAAAAGATCCACCTTTTTCTCAAGTCAAGGCAAATTAACTCCACTGATTTACTCCATTTTTACAGTCAAATTTAACACAATTTTCTCTCCTATGGTTGTTACACTGTCAAAGGTGTATCTAAGCTCTAGTTTTAAGTGGTATTGCGTTCCCATCTGTTCATTTCCCTTTCAAAAAAACTTAGACAGCTACGGTGAAGTCACAGTAGTAGATGGCTTTAGCCGGAGCACGAGGGTGTTGGCACCAGCGACGGCTATTGACCGCGTCTACACACACGCAAACGAGCGCATATACACAAATCTCCGTGTTTCCAGTTTGTCCGCATCCGTTCTGACCGTCCAAAGTAAACAGTTGTGTCAACCAGTCTAACTTGTTTACATGTACCAAAAAAGTCCTGCGCTTTCACTAAGGAATTAGCTACCTTTTTGCCCCGTTCTAGTGAGTTCTTTGGTGGCGGAATGTTTTTCTTCGTCCAAAAACTGGCTAAATTGAATTTATTTGAAGACCTTTGGAAAATAAAAATATAAGATCCATTTAAATGCTGGAGATCCACTATATGAAAAGGTGGTGTAAGTTTGGGGTAACAACTCTGTTTCAGGGAGTGGAAAAAGAATTGGGAATAGGGCACGTTGAACTCAAGCTGGTGTTCTGCCACTCGCTTTAAAAAGTGATATTTTCTAGCAAGAAGGTCTCCTTACTTGCCTTATTTTTGTAAGAATTTCTGAGAAATCATTCTTTGTGAATGAAAATGGTCCAAAATGACATTTCCGGATGTCAACCTTTTTGGAAGGTCACCTTATTCGTGTATTCCCTAATTAAATCCTTTCCCCACTTGAAAATAATTTTTTTTTTACAATCGAAATTAAGAAGGGGCTTAGTGATCCTCCTCTACCGTCTAATTTTATCCACAAAAATAAAGAGCAAAATAGTGGATTTCATCTGCTGAAGCTCCAGTAAAAATTAATGTCTATGCATTCTCTTATGCTTAAGCTGGGAAGCTTTGGAAGGCTCTTTGAGTGTGTCTTTGCATGATAAAAAATTTATCAGGAAGTAGAAAAATGAGGCCAAACAGATGCTAAATTTTCCCAACGCATTCAAGTGGTCAGAATAGATAGAAAATTCAAATCTACCAGAGGAGATGAGCGATGGCATCAGTGACATCAGGTTTCTGCCTCCATAATAAAAGATGACAAACTTTTGTGATTGCGCCCTCTTCGTTCATTATTCAGTGAATTACCTGATTTAGAACTCCTACGAGACGGTGTTACTTGCTCAATTAGCCTGTTTGTTGGAGAGCAGATAGAAATACCTCTTTATAGCAAGTCACATTCAATAGGAAATTCGCCTGCTAAGTAGTGGAACAAAACGAGTTTACAAGAATTCCATATCATTTGCAAATACCACTGCGTTTCTTTTACACAAACACTTATCTCAGTTGCTACCGTTTCTCCACAGAATGTCAGTAACGTTTACTTAGTAGAAGGACACTTTGCTTTCCATAAACTTGGCAAACAAAACTCAAAAGAAACTTTATCTGCAGCTCTAGGGCCGTGCTGACAAGGCAATACGCTATTGGCGTGTACAAAGTACACTTATCTCCCTCCATAAATCTGCCTGCAAAAAAAATTTGGACAAAAAAAACAAAATTTCACAGATGAGCTCTCAAACTTAATCAGCAGAGTTGATGGTAGTTTAGTAGAAAGTGTGCAAGTGGAAATGAGAATGTGATGAGGTTTTTTTACAAATTTTACGCCCAAAAAGCTATTTATCATTTGTCGGAGTTCGCAATGGGGAGACTACAGCAACCACTCTTACTAAAAATCAAAATTAATCTTTTATTTGGGCAAACGCGAAATAACAAAAAAGAATTTTTATTAATGTTTGAAATCCATCTGGACTTTTGGTGTGGTCGCATTTGGCCTCTACTTAAGGGAGAAATTAAAGTAAAATCCCCTTTACATCCCCTTGACCTTGGAAGCACGCTTACCCGATTTTTGATTGGAAGGCAATAAATTTTTTCACTTTCCACTAGAGAGTTTAGAATCACTTTTCGCCTCAGGGTATACCTTTCATATCAATTTACTCTAAAATAAAGCTTAAACTTTTCTAAATATGATCAAATATTTTAGATCTTCTAAAAAAAGCAACTAGCGAATTATGCAATCACTTACTTTAATGTTTCGGGTCAGAAGAAAAAAATAGAGTATCTATTCTAGCGATAATTAGTAATGATGCAGAAAGTTATTGAAGAAATTGAAGTCTTACATCTGTTTGAGTCGAGCCGTTTTCGGTGACCGGTTGACGACGAAGTTCCTCTTCAACCTGAAATTGGTTTTGGTTTTTTTGCATTTTAAAGCAGTAAAAAATTAACTTTTATCGAGGTAAATAGTCCTGGGTGGAGATCTCGCACTACCTCCGATGCCATTAATTCCCCTTCCACAATTAGCGTTAATTTGTTTCAGTTTACTTTAATTTGCTAAACCTAGTGAAAAGTAAATCCGGAAGTATGAAATAAAGTGTATGTATTATACATTTGAAACCGACACAAAAGACAACTTTGTCAGTTTTGCACTCATCAATACCGACTTAAAATTCTCTGTGATGTAATGCCTTGACTGTCTAACTCTTCGTTTTGATTGCGCGGGCACCTTAACGCTTGGTGGCATGGCCTGGTGGCCATGCCAGTAGCCCCCAGCCCTTCTGTATGTCGCCAATACATATCCTGTCCCAGCATCATGTTTTCTCTCGTCTTCATGGAAGTCTCGCGGCGCCACACTGGCGCCATCGGAAGGCAAACCCAATCCCAAGGGACAACTACCCTGATTTCTATTCCTCAATGCCAAGTCATCGTGACGAAAGAAGGTTTCACATGGCAGATGGGAGAATCTGTTACCACCTTTACAATCGGCAGCTACCTCAGCCACTAGGTCTACAGGAATGCTGTTAACATTTGAGGCGACACTAGCCGTCAGCCACCTAGAAGAGTGTATTATGGAGCTGTCCACGGTACCTGCATGAAGATGCCAATTATGTTAACACGCAATCCCTCCTCCATCTACTTCTAGTTGGATGAAACCCAGATACATGTGGCTAGACAGCCCTGATATGAGAACAAAGGGGCAAGGAGGAATGGACCCAAGGTCTTGTCCCCACGATACTACGCAAAACCACGTCCTTTAGTAGTTGACTCTGCCCCTGGGCCAGTGTTCTTACGACTAGTGATGAACATATGAGGCGGTCAGCACATTCCCCTTCAGCACAATACAGTTCCCAAACAGGACAAAACTCCGGATCCAGTGGAACTGCCAAGAGGTATCGGTGATGTTGCATTCAGAAATCTCATCTGCACGCAAATTCTACGACTGGCGCAGTTGATTCGTGGGTGTTTATTCTACACCACCGACAACGTTATGATGGCCGACGCGGAAGGTTGACCGAGGGGAATGCCGAGGACGACGCTCAAAGGGAAGCTATGGAATACTTTGATTAATTATTTAACTTTTTGGTTTCGAGGACACTGAGGAGCACGACCATTATACTTCCGTTGGGCAGCATGACCTCCGAGCCCTGCCAGTAGCTCTTCGGCCCTTCTGTCCTGGTACTACGACTCCTTTCGACTTCAGGAAATACTCGGTGAGCTACAGTAACATCTCATACTAAAACAAATGCCTCCTGAATGAAAAAATTAAGTCCTAAAGGTTTACTCAAATTAAAAAGAATGCCTCTACTTGTATTTGTTTTTGAAGAATCTTCTATTTTGTTCACTTACCATAGCCTTTTGGTTTTCAATTTCGACCATCTGAAAATCGAGCAGCTCTAGTTGCTCCTTCATCTCCAATTTGGTGAGTTCCAACACTTCAATCTTCTTGGCCGACTCGTAGAGCTAGAGGAAAATGCATTCTAAAGAACTCACTCTGAGTGGATCTAAAAAAATGTTCGTGCTAGGGAGCACAATGGACCACGTCTTTTGAGTATTCATCTCGAAGAAAATTCAGATTTCCCAATTCGGTGGCATAGATCGGGCTACAATCATAATCCCTATCTCCTTATTAACAATCAAAATGTCCAGTTTTCGTTTGTTCATTTAAAACCACGCTATCTCCAACCGGCTTACAGCCTCAATGAAAAAGTTTAGTTCCATGTGGCTACTCTTTTAAAATGCCGCCCTGTGAATAATTTTTAAGCTTTTAAGTTGCGTCTGTGGGTATTTCATACCACTAAGCACCCATGCAAAAAGATATGTGTGCCACCATACATTTTAGCTATGTAAATGAGAAAACTGAAGGATAATTTGGTTGCCGCTCCTTCAAGGAATATTCGCAGTTACTAATTTTATGCATAACAGTTTACAGTGCACCATCCAGTGCTAGGATGGTGAAATTGGTAAAAATTTATACATCTTGGCAGGGAAATTCTTACTATACTTCAATTTAAAAGTGATGCTTTAAATCTGCATAAAAATGCACAATTTACTCTAAAAATGAAATGATTTCTTCACTGGAAATCAGTTTATCCAACACCGTGATGCAGCAGCTTTGATGTCACAACTATCAAATATTCACCACAAAATTCTAAGTCTACTTGTTTAAGGAAACAATTTTCTTCAAAGTACATGAAAACAAGTAAAACCCAGCTGCCCCGGGTTATGGTATCACCTTAGCGACGCACAATACTTGGGAATTCTGACGAGTGAATGGCATAAATCACCGTTTTGGCGCGAAATCGCCACAGCTAGGTCATTCGTGGTCCCAAGATAATTTTCGTGAACCTCCTCATATGTCAATTCACTTTAGCTGCGGAATTTAATAATTTCACACAGAACTTGGATGCGTTTTTGTTGTCGCCTCCGCATTTCAAGCTATCCTTGTGTAAGGCTGGCAATGCCATAGCCTGAAAGGAGCACCGAAAAATAATTACCTGGTTGAGCAGTTTCTTGTTCTGCCGAATGAGGGACCTTCTCTCCTCTGCTTCACGTGGATCCTCGAGGGGAAAAAAGACCAAAGTTCAAAGTGGCACAGTCGTCCCACTCTGGTGAGCTGCTTGATGCACCGGTATCTGGGCCTTACTATTATCCACTTTGTAGCGCATTCTCGTCGAAGTGGCTTTGAGCATCAGTGTTATTAGCGTTTGGCTTTATTTTACAAGATCCTCGGTAAAAGTTCAGACCGCATCACATTTCAGACCTCAGGTTACATAACAGACAAAATCATTGAGCTGACACGCCTGCTGCCGGGGCTATAGTCTCAGAGGCCTTATTGTGCCATGATGGCGCCAGTCGTTGTTAGTTTTTTATAGAAGCTGCTCATAGCACGTCAATTGAGCAAAATAAGCGACTTACCGTTTTGTAAACTCAATCAACCCGTTTGGAAAACGATTTGGGGAAATCAGTAATTGAAAATTATAAAGGGCATGTGTTACCTATGTGTAACGCCAGGTTTAGGTAAAAAAATCTAGGAAATGAAGCATTCCTCATTAGTTAAGCCCGTTTATGAATTCTGGAACCTTTCGATCCGAATGAAAAGAAAGTGGAATCTGATTTTCAACTAGACTGAGCAGAGCGAAAAATCGCAACCTTCACTGCCCTACAAATGAAGCAGCAACGCCACTAAACACTACTTGGCCCCCTTTTAAAGAAGCTTTTAGTCCAAAGTAGAGCCTATTGCTTGCTGTCCCGTAAATTGTAAAAAGCTGCCGAAGCAGTAAATAATGATTCACTGCTAATTACATGGTTGACTGCTCCTCCTTCTCCTGTGTCGCAAAGCGGAGACCTAGGGTTTGACATGGACGATTAATCCGACCATGTCTAGTTTCCACGCTTGCCTACAACCTACTTTTTCCCCTCAGATCGCCACCGCCTTTTCGTGCAGATAATTGAATGATTTACTTAAATTTCACTTATACGATTGACAAATAGTGAGTACGAGGTGCTGCCAACTATCCCCACTCCCCCCCCCCTCCTCCAATAGGTTGAATCAAAGGGAGTAACTGTGGTCCACTTTTACCGCCTAATAAATTACGGCATCACATGGTGTTAATTACGAATTTGCGAAGAAAAAGACGTCTAATGGCACCCGTACTTTACAATCCGCAGTATCTTGAAGAGTAGGCAACAGCAGCTTCCGTTCTTTTCAACAGACAGCTAGTTGTTGTGAATGAACTATGGCTCCGATTCGCTGAAATCTTATGTGGGAGTCATTTTAGACCAATTTTTGACAGCGTCACAGAATTTTGATTCAGCATTTAACCATACGGATTTTGTTTATGTCACAACTGTCCCTATGTAGTTTGGCAATAAATCGGCTTCCAGACTACCGCGCCCCATCACTTATTCAGAGGTGACTCCGACGCCACAGCGGTGGTAGCATTAAGCAAGTGCGGAAAAAATAATTCAAATTTCGCATGGCGGACGCTACGCATCAACGTCACAGACAGAGGGGTACCTACTGCCGGTAGATGGGACCACAGAGACTAGAAACAGAAAGGCTGCCAAAATCACTTTAATCTCACGATCGTCCTTATGGTCAATTATGAAGTCAAATTGGGTGTAACTGGTTGGTAGGTGTCAGTAGAACACCAATTGAAGGAATTTAAATGGCTTTATCGACTTATTAGTGTCACTTAAATCATCAGCATTGTTCTATACTCTCAAAAGCTAGGAAATACTCAAACTGGCATACCTCGCAGTCTCTTCAGATGTGACTCGGACACTGCAGCGGATGGGATCACCGCTAAACTACGTGGACATTAAAGGCATCATTTTCAACGCTTTTCTCAAGTCTGAAGCAATACTTCATAGTCTTATCCACAGGAGATGATGTGAAGACATCACCACATCGACCGCCACACAGCCCTCCCCTCGCTCTTTCATTATCGCTCATTTGAGGTTGGTGAGGGAGCAGCTTTATTGCTAGCAAAATATCGGCCCAAATAACCCCTCGAATCGATCATAAAATTTGATATATGCACTAAAGCTGTCCAGATTATACTCGATGGACAACACCGCTTCCATAGCATAAATACACTGAAATTGAATGAGTGACTTCACACAGCAGTCTTTACGGTGGCTTTACCTCGTGGCACTATGTAATTCGCTGTCTACAAATGTGGGCAAAAATAGATTGCGCCAGTCTGTCAGCTGCTTTTTATTAGTTCTGCCGGCCTGCCTGTTGATCAGACAGGCAGTCTGCGTTCATTGGTCCGACGGACAGCCCTATAGGCCGGCCGCGTTTGGATGGCGTTTGAACGGGCCACAAATCCCGTGTATGGGGGTCGCGTACAGTTCTCAGCGTAGTGATGATCAAATCCGCCGACCCGTTTTTTTTGGCGATTTTGCGCCAGTTGGAGGTGGAGACGAAGTAAAGTGACAGACTGTGTCGGTTCATGGTCGACAAGACCCAACCCACTTACGGATTAAACTTAAGATCTAGCTTCCATTGGGGGATTTGGGCTTGAAAGCATTCTAAATTTGTCGTTTGGATAGTTGGTATACCACATTTCCTTCAGAATTGCACTCATATATGCAAAAACTTGTTCTTAAAATTTTAGAATTTGCTAAAATTGTTTTGACTGGGAAGTAAAAGTGGTAAACACCGACTCCTTTCAGATGCGATGAAAGTCATCCTTTTACAAATTTTTAAAAAATCCCGAAGCCAGTTTGATTTCCTACTTTGTGGCACAAGAAATTACTTTCTTAAATTCCATTTGCTAACCATTGTGCAACTAGAACGTTACCAATTTAATCTTCCGCATAGCACAATATATGTATGTATGACTACACCATCCCGACAGACATCAGGCCACCTACTTCGACAAAACTGACAATCCAGACAACACCGCCCTTCTCTCCAGCGAGGACAGTAACTTCAATTCACCACAAAACATGCGCTGTCTAATTCCCTTTTCAAACAACACTCGATGCTATGTATCAACCGATTTACTCGCTCAAGGGGTTTAGAGGTAGAAAACAACAGCATCACATGCTTCTTAATAAAATCCAAAAATATGCTTAAATTTTAATACTTTGATCATTCATTTAACTCTTCCTTTTGATTTAACGGGCAATTAGAGCTCTGCCATTGCACTTCCATTGGACGGCGCGAACTCCGGGCCA
>NW_020170429.1:287671-293350 GCF_000524195.1 Echinococcus granulosus
TTACGTCATGATGGCCAATGCGAGGGGTTTGACGAAGGGGCGCGTCAGGAACAAAGTTCAAAGGACAAAAGGGGCTACGTAATGCTTTGATTGTTTGTTTAATTCTTCGTTATGATATCGCGGGGAATTAGGGCTCCACTATTGCACTTTTGCTGGACGGGATGGCCTCCAGGCCATGCCAGTATCCCCCCATCCCTTCTGTACGTCGTCAATATGTATTCTACCCCATTATTATGTCGTCTTCCGTCTACGGAGAAAACTCGAGGCGCTAGACATTCTTTTTTTTTTGATGCCGTGGCAGGCAACTTGTTTCTCTATTTTTAGAAATTATACCCAGACGCCTTAAGCCATAAAACTCGGAAGTAAGCACCCATTCACAAATTTATAGCGCCAAATAATTTTCATGTTCGTCTTTAGTTTTTATTGTTATATAAGTTTTTATTTATGTAAAGTGAAGTAATGCCACCATGGTGGCTAAAAGACCTTGGCTAATAAATTAACTACTAAAACAACTTTAACCTACTAATTTAATTCTGACAGGCTGATTAATAAATTTAAATTACTTTAAATGCTTATTATTCTGACTAACTATTAATAATGAATTTTTAAAAATAAAATCACCGACTTAGCGGGTTCCTTAAAGACATGCCTATTGATAGAAGTGAATATCAAGTAGTGCTGGATAACACATTCCTTCTTTTTTGAAATGTTTTTTAAACTGCTTCATCGAAAATTTTGAGCGTCAATTAATGTTAATAAGTAGGAAAACGTTCTTATAGTTATTGCTATGGCAATTTGCTTAGGTTTCATCCATATCGTCTATGCCAATCACAAAGTGCTGTTCAGAATGATTTGGTACAGTATAACGAATAGGGTAGGAGAAAGCGGACTTACGATTTTTCGTCGCTGAAACGTAAAAAAGGAAATAAGAAGATGGAAGGGGTACAAAGTGTAAAAATTATCTTAACAAAGTGATTTTATTAACTGCTGCACCTTTTTATGAGAGATGAAGCCGTGTGTATAGTTGGAAAATTTACTCTACCTTGTGTTTAAAGAGCTGATTTGCATAGAATTTCCTCACAAATGGAAGAAAAAAGTCAAATAAACTTTTCGTCTTATCTGTTAATAGTGAAACCGTAATTGCAAAGTATATTTATGGGAGTTTTGCCCTCTTGGCAGACCTCCAAGGTCGGCTATAAAATCCCCCCAGCTGACTACTGCCCTTCATGGCTTTTACTCCGGCATTACCTCCACTTCTGCTAACAAGAAAAGGGGCATTTTCTTTTTTGCATTTCATCAGCAAAGCATGAACATCTTTTGGTAGTGTATCCCACAAATCAGCCCTTTTTTTACTCCACCGCCTGAAGCTTCTTTGAGTGTACACAATACGCGTATGCGAGGTGGAAGTTGTTCTTGAAGCGCCCTCTCTACTATTCTCATTCCTTTAGCTAGCAAAAAACGCATTCATTTCGTAGATGGTCCATTGTTTTTAACCAGAATTTATCACGATTTTGCAAATAAAAGCTCTGTGAGTTGTTTCTTTTATAAGAAAAGCGCCTTCAGGGACTTATCTAGCTCTTGTTGCGTTTGAAACGATTTTTATCAATTAAATTTGCGGATACTTGGCGAATTTCAGTCCTGCGCCGAGGAACAGGCTAAAACATCGCACACAGACGCTGGATTTGCATCAACAAAAGTGAGGAGTAGGAGGACGCTTCATGTCTCCGGCACCCTAGCCACCAGATGCAGCCATTCTCAGACTGTAGCCCTTTTAATTATGCCCAAATCCCTCATGACTAATCCTCACCATCAGTGGCGCTCCTGCAAATCCGCGCATTTGGCGCTCAAGAATAGGTCGTGCATTTGCCTGTTCAAAGTAGTCCTGGCACTTGGTTGCGCACCTCCCATAGGCTTGACTATTAGCTACAGCAGCTTTGAGTTTCATATATTAACCCCAATCACATTCAATCTGTTTGAGACGAAAAAAGAGTACAGACCTTAGCTCCAACTAAAGTATTTCTTTTCTGAAACAAACAAGTAGTTTTTTCGCAGCCAGATAATACCAGAACTGAGAAAATCAGCAAAACCGTCACCATGACTTCTGAATGGATTTGCATTTCTTTTTCATGGTTTTTGCAATTGTGGCAGTTTTGAAGACGAACTTGAAGATCGCAGTTGTTTTGGGACGAATTTAAATGGAGTTTCAAAAAAAAAAATTTTGTCTTAGGACAAAGTTTTAAGAAAGTAAAGTGAATTTTTTGTGCGAATTTTGCATAGGCGACCAAAAGTTATACTTCCTTGGCCTTAGTGAATCAAAGATTACCGCCTTTTTTAGATGTGGTCAGATCTAGACCAGAAGTAGAAAAAAACAACCCCAAGCCGCTCTCGAAGACACCTCCTTTGTTTCAAAAAGAAACGTTTTTTTTTTGGTGATTGAATGCTTTTTAAGGCTTTGGTGCCTTTTCCAAAGGTCAAGAGCACGGTCAGCGAAGTAAGCTTAATTTTATTTGTGAGGAGCGAATAAAAACTTCCATATTTACAGAATGTCATCCATTTCCGTAAATATATGGCAAGCCAATAAAACTACAAACTCTCTCCCATGCATAAACCCCAACTACTCTTCCTTGAATTTCCGTTCAATTCATTCATAAACTTGTGCGTGCAGCGGGATTCACTGTGATTGTAATCACTAGCGTTTGGTTCAATCTGCGACTATGTGCTTCCAGAGTCTAGAAACAAGGCACACGTGGTACAAACAAACAAAGCGGATCCCATTAACGATACCACGTAAGGGAGGGCGGATACAAAATGCCAGCGAAGAAATTCTTGTTCATCTTGGCACTGCAAAAAGGCGTTGCAATTGCTTTTTTTTTGGTAGGAGATGGGTTTTTTCCCTTACTCCCATTCACCCTTAGATCAGCCTTCATGGATATTTGGGGCAGAAATTGGGCTCTGTATAAATGCAAACGCAAGTGTCTGCAAGGCAGACGAAGCAGCGCCGAGAGAGAGCGGTTGGTCATCTAGTTAAAAATAGACCCTGATTCCACAAGCACACGTATGAAATTCAGGTTCTGTGGCTGGTACAAATCAGCCCAAGCCTCATCTACAAGCAGGTGTGGTAGTGCAAATGGAAATGTGATTTGTAGACAGGCTATTGTAGTCTGAGTGAAAGTATAGTAGGCAGTAAACTCAAAATGTGGATACATTACTACTTGGTGATAGTTAAGGGGAAAATTTAGCAGAATGGTCAATTCATTTGACCTCGTGTGAAGATGACAGCTCACAGGGTTAAATGAAAGTGGTAAAAGTAAGACCATTTGTGGTGTTAACCATTTGTTCTTATATTTTAACAAAAATAGTCCTAATAAAGCGAAACTTGAGGCAAAAAATGACTAGCGTTATTGGTAAACGATTGTTGAGACTGACAGTTAAAATGAAGTGCTACTGTTGAATAGGATTAAAAATTTGATAATTTGACATATACTGAGATCTAAAGCCACTCAAAGAATCATGAATAGTCTGTGAGTCAGAAAACTCCTCATGCAATCAAACCTGTAATTTTCTATGCATTTTAAAACCAATATTTTTATTTAGCACTCACTATCTGTATGTAAGGCGTAAGTATGTAAAACAACACGTACAATTCATTCTAAAATGCATGTTAGGAATTCAGATAAACAGACTGCATCGGAGCACTTACCAATGATTCTCCCGATTTTTTCATGTAACCTCAAGTGAATTGGGTGTTTTTTATCTTCTTTACTGTGAGGTGAAGAACTATTCTAATTTCTTTTTAAAGTCCTAAAATCTGCATGCATTCTTTTGTTGAAAAGTGTATCTGTGATTCAACAATTGGGCATTTCTATGTTCTGAACACGTACCTTCACAAGGCGCATTGTTTGGTATTTTGAATCGCAAAACAAAGGACCATTTTGAAACGAACACAATGACTTAGAGCACGTAGTAATTTAATTTAGATGGATGCGTTATAAAGTACGGAATTGATACTCAAGTAATCTGTTCAAAAATAGCTTGCAATGAAACATAAAAATACTTACGCGTGCCATTCTTACTTCCAAGGCTTGTTTTAAATCCTCAATACACATCATCGCGTCCAAAAGATCCGTCTCCAGGCGATTACGAGCCTGCAATTATGTAAGAAAATGGCATTCCGAATATCCTAAGTTGTTGGAGAAGTTGTGCAGAAATAAAAAGTTTCACAAGGTAAAACAATTATAAACAGTGACCAAATAATAAATTATCATCACATAAATGACCAGTAACCTCACCATTTCATTATCTTTTGTAATAATAGAAAGAAATCTTTCAAGTCGAAGGTGATCATTCATCAGAAGTCGATAATTGTTTAAGAGTTCTTGTTTGGACATCTAATAACAGGACTAGTCAAATAGATTAACAAACCGTTTCCTGATTTTTAGCTACAACAGACCATCTTTTATTTAGAACTGACATTGGATCTTCAGGGTCTGTTTTGCCTTTAGCAGCCATGCGCATGAAAGGATCACCCTTTTCTAGCGAGTTTTCCTAAAAAGATAATTCAAAGCCAAGACGATTCTCACTGTTGATTTTGACCTTTTGGACTTTTTTGCTAAAGACGTTGCTGCTTCTTCGGCCCCGACGACCTTTCGTGGAACAACAGGACTCCGAAATCTTGAATCCATCTAAAGGCAGGCTTGATTTTCAAAAAATAGGATTACCATTGAATAGTGTCCTGGGGGCAAAACCTGGTGTAATTTTCGAAATTGCTGAAAACTGTGATTCTGGTTTCGGCGTAATACAAAAGTGAGCTACCTTATACTCAAGGTAAAGCTCCTTCGACCATCCGTGAAGACCAAGAGGTTGAAAGGTCGCCTCTGAGTGGTGCATACCATGTTCGCGATGCTGGTACGTTAAAACAAAGACTGAAGAGATGGAGTCAGATTAAAATACCTAAAACAATAGCAAATTTTAGCACTCGGCAAAAACTTTAACAGAAATTAAAAATGTTGTTCTGAAGCAGCACTTTTACAATAGCCTATTAATTGAATTATTATTTGTGAAGGCATCTCTCTGACACGATATGGTCAAAAATAGCTTTGAACCTAGAGAAAACCATATTTCAATGCTAAAGCGAAAAAAATTGTGCTATGGTTTTGTATAAAATGGCAAAGCACTAAACTTATTAATTTTTGATAATGTATGCTCATGCATACCAAACCAGTCATCTAATCCGTACGCAAATTGCTATCACAAGACTTTATTCGTTAGTTTGTTTAAGCATCAGTTTTTACAAATGATCATTTGAGTCCCCGTTAATGAACCTGTGGCGGGTCAGTTATCCACAAGTTCCTGTAGCGCTTCAGAACATCTCTGAAGACGAAAGAAGACAATAATTAGAGAGAACAGATATATGTAATACGATAGTGGTTTATCCCTCGATATCGGTGAGGTTTTACTTTTGGACTTTTGAATTTGTCTTCTTGTACCCCGCTGGGTGGGCTGGCCTTTGGGCCATGCCAGTAGCCCAGACACCTTCTCTGTGCTGAATATATATTCTGCCGGATATTGTGTCTTCTTCCGTCTACAAGGAGTCCCAGGACTCTGCATACACGTAGCTTCCCGGGACTTCCCTAAAGACGAAAGAAGACACAATACCCGGGCAGAATATATATTCAGCAC
>NW_020170429.1:293450-325732 GCF_000524195.1 Echinococcus granulosus
GAAGGCCAGCCCACCCAGCGGGGTACAAGAAGACAAATTCAAAAGTCCAAAAGTAAAGCCTCACCAATATCGAGGGATAAACCACCATCGTATTACATATATTCGACATGCGGAAGGTAACGGGACTGCTGACATAGTCCGGAGGCCAGCTCACCAGCCAAGGTACAATGGTCAAAGCAAAGAGGCCCTTTACCAAAGCTAACCGTTAATGAAACAGCCAACATTTTACACGCTTCTCTACGCCTATGAAATATAATCTGCCCAAGTGATACCTTTCCTTTCATTGTTAGAGAAGTCTTGGCTTGTTGCACTACTTATGTAAGTGTTAATTGATTCAAATTACACTTATTTTTGAGATTTGGAGATATATTAGGGGTGATAATGCAAACGTTTTTGAGGATCATTCCAACCTTTGGATGGTAAGTGACTTAAAATGTAGGTATCGCTGGTATCTGCAGCGCCGCCACTAATTAACGGTGTTTTGTGTTAGTTTTAATATTTAAAAAAGTGTTCCATGTTAACTAAACAGTCGTGAGGATAAGTCAGTGTAGGGCTAAAACATTTAATGCTCCGTTGGAGAGAATGATGAGTCAAATACAACTTCTCAGTCAAACTTATATTTTCTGTGTTGTAAGCTGGACTAATTTATTACTATAGGTTAAAGAAACTTTTAAGCTTGTTTTGGTGTTTTAATCCAAAAGCCGAGCACTTTGTCTTGAGCAGCAATGCGTGTCTCTTTAACAAGCTGTAAGCAGTTGGGAGTAGTCAATCACGGTTAGTTGCATTTTGGCTTAAAATTGCAACCGTCGGCGTGTTGGTCTTGCTCAGCAGTATGGGTTGTAAATTTCATGATACTTACATGGGCATTTTTAACGAATATCCTTGAAGGCAAAACATTTTCTTGAGATTGTGATCTAGCCTCTTAGGGAACTCATCTAGCGCGTTTGCGAATTCCGGTTTTTAACTGAATAACACTTGGGTTTCTACTGATTGCTTGGCAAATGGACTACACATTTTAGCCCTAACATTTTCACTTCTATGCATAGAATTGCTCCCGTTACTTGATTTATAATAACATACAATATATCCTATCCCTAAAACCCTTTGTTAATCAGGAAATTTACTGTGATACGATGGTGGTTTCATGAACAGGTCTTTCCGTATCTCGCTGGGTGGGCTGGCCTACGGGCCATACCAGTAGCCCAAACACCTTCTCCGTGCTGAATGTATATTTTGCCCGAGTATTGTGTCTTCCTCCGTCTTCAGGAAAGTCTCGGGACGCTGCACTACTTTCCACAAAATGGCCTAGTTTTGTTCAAGTTTAACACAATTTTTAGATGAGCAACATCTTTGTTATTAAGCCCTTTGAAGAGTCTTAAAATTTTGTGTTAGTTCAAAACTAGGTCATGGTCCCCGCACTGTCTTAGCACCTTTGCTTTGATTTTCATTTTATTCTTTCAAGGGCATGGTTTGTTTTAGTCATCCATTTGAAGGCGCGGCGTGTGAGTGCGTTTCGTTCGCTGCTCTTTTATCGTTGCTGGTGGGCTTACGCTTAGCATAAATGCCCATAAGGCGTCGAGCTCTTGCTTTGGCAAATTCATCTCATCAATTTCTTTAAGAAGGTATGGCGTTTATTAATGGGCCTCTTACTGCCCCATTATATATCCCTACTTTAAACTTCATGTGTTCTCACCAACTTTTGCCGCCTTTTCGCAGCGATAGCTGCTTAACTTTTGTATAAGGCATAGTCGATGTGCCGTCCTTTATATTTTTTTTCTTTTTGATGCTCTATTTGAAATGTTCATCACCTTGTTAAAAAGCATCTTGAAACGCGTACCCACCCTTCCCCTGTTTGACCTCATTAATGCAGTGTAATCATCTATGGATTTTCCCTCACTTCTAATTAAATTTTAATTCGCAAATCTTTTCTGTGTAAGTTTAGTACTTTCGCCCTTTTTCAGAACCCCCAGATTCACTATATGGCGTATACCTCCCCGACCTTCTAACCACCCTCGAGACCAAAGACTCCAAGCTCTTTCCCGACATGTTTGCCCTCTCGCTACTCCTCCTTTTTTCTGCCGCTAAGCCGTCCATAGCAAATCGGAAAGAATGTCTGAAACTCCTCTGCAATCCTGATGAAAGTGACTGCCATCCCTGTACAGGCATGTCCGTGGACGAACTCGGCACATGGCGACGCTACATTGACGCTCTGCTACAGAATTTCAATGACGAGGAGAGCAATAATGCTTACTACCGGCAGATTCGGGAGGAGCCCTTTTGCTGCACAATCTCACCTGGAGAGCGTTGCATTATCAAGCTGATTAATGAACCGAATGTGCCGCCTCACAGGCTCTACGAAATGGGGTGTGTAGGGTCTCTTATTTTCTATCCTCCACTTTTTTACGTCCTGATTATTTCTTTCGGTGTATCTATAGATGTTTGCGTCAAAAGGACTTCTGGAAGCCCTTCAGCTGTGAGTCGGCGAACATGCGCTGTTGTAACTCATCCTTCTGTAATCTGCCTCTGAAGGAGGAATTGTCGAAGTTGATTGTCGAGGTGCCCAAAGACAACACCCTAATTGTGATTTTGTCCATCTTTCTTGTCCTTGCTGTCCTAATGCTTGTTGCCGGCTGGTGCTTCTGGCGGTGTCGAGGTAAAGCTGGTACGCGTCCTTTTTTGTTTGTCTCGCCTTTTCTTTTTAATTTATTAATTCACCCCTTTCTTCAATTGTAGACTGGAGAAAATGTAAGTTCACCTTATGGCATTGGGTTTGCATCCCTTAAATGCGTAATGAATG
Source organism: Echinococcus granulosus (assembly GCF_000524195.1). NCBI lineage: Eukaryota > Metazoa > Platyhelminthes > Cestoda > Cyclophyllidea > Taeniidae > Echinococcus > Echinococcus granulosus. The sequence continues at coordinate 296,248 of NW_020170429.1, forward strand.
TCTTCTAGTTATTGTTTCTAGATAAAGCAAGTAAATGGTGCATATTTTTATTGCTTGAAAGTGATAATTGATTTAAGTAGAATCGTCTTCACACCTTTTGTTACCCTTCATCGCGGAATCGCGAAATGTGAGAGATTCAATGTATTTACAGGGTCGTTTTTTGTTTTTAAGCCAACGAAAAAATGAGTGTTTTTGCGGTTATAATACAGCTAATCTGTTTTATTTAATTTTTATGTCGTTAGCTTATGATTTAAGGCTAGCAGCTTTTTAAGCTCATAAATGAAGTTGTTTTTTTATGAGTATTTAGAGTTCGTGTCTACCTCATGTTCTAGGCTCATCAGATTGTCTTCGGATTGTGTTAACATCACTACACCTATCAAATTTTTCTTTTGTTTTCATTCATCCTCCGTCATCGAAATACTGGTATCCTATGCAAAAATCACGAAGTCGCTGAGAGTTGTTGAAACTATCATTTGATGTGCATCCTATGTATCGAGTTATTAAATCTAATTCTGTTAGATCTATTCTTCTATCTCATGTCACAAATGCGCAAATTCATTTTCCCATTCCAATCAATCACCCTGCCATAAAGGAGAGGGGGAAGTTTAAGGTGATTTACTTCACCGTATTTCAGCCTCCCAAGCACCCGTTTCCATGATTGGTGCTGGGTGTATCGGCGATGCCACAGGTCACACGTCTCCGAGCGACACGCACCCTTGGCACATGGTGGAATGCGGTGCCAGTGGCGCCTCCATGGTAAGCGCTATACCAACCGCTACCACCGCCGCTAATGCCAGCGCCGTCGCTGTCAACGGGGGCGTTCTTAACGCCACCGCTGCGAATAGTGGGGTCAGTGTCGCAACCACTCTCATCGACTCAGTCCCTCTCCATCCCTCTCGCACGCCCTTTCTGATGGCTAGTTCCTCCATTTCCTCTGTGGTTGCTGTACGACCTCCTCGGGGTCTTGGAGCGATTCCAACAGGTGTTTCGTCCTACCACAACTCCATCGGTGGTTCTACGGTCGTCCGGGGCTCGGAGGTTGTTGGCCTTGGTGGTGGCGGCGCTTCCTATACAGCTGCTAGTGGGGGTGCTTCTATGCTCCCCGCCTCGTGTTCTGCTCCGCCTGGGGCTGGTGGCACTCTGGAAATCACTCTATCGGGAAGTGGGTCGGGTGCGGGTCAGCCACTGCTAGTGGAACGCACAGTTGCGCGTCAGGTCACTTTGAGTGCACGTATTGGCGAAGGACGATATGGCGAGGTCTGGCTCGGCCGACTGCATGGTGATCAGGTGGCTGTGAAGATATTCTCCAGTCGGAACGAGAACTCGTGGATTAGGTGGGTGGTGTTGACATTTACCTCTGTCTTTCGGCATCGACTTCTAGGGTGGTGCTAGGTCCTGGAGGGCTACATGTTCCAATCACGGATTAAAGTGTGCCCCTTCCATGTGTTGGATTACTAAGATCTCATTCCATATTCCTTCGATGAAAAATCATAGGTCTGGAAAGATTAGTATTGGAATAAGAAGCTCTTCATCACATTTGAAATCTGTTTCTGCTGTTTCAATAATGGTTGTTGATGTCTATGAATATTGAACTGTTCTGAATTATTTCACTGGATAATCAAATATAGTGCATTATAATATTTGAACATCTTTCCTGGTCGGTTTTGCGGCTGTTACTTGAAAACTATCTGATGATTTCAGCCGTCATTAAAACGGATCGTGAATCTTAAAAGAACCTCAGCGGTAATCAAATGTCTTCTTATTTGTCTAAGTGTTTAAATCTCTGAATAGGTTGTGTAGGGATTATAGGGATAAAAAAGGTCTATGTAGTTGCTTTGGAAACCTTAACGATGAAATGCGTAACTCTATTGGTGATGGGACTCAATGCATTTTCAGATAATTTCGATGTCGATGTTTTTTGTTACTTTGATGTCTACTGTCTTTCGTTTCACAGCGATATCAGACCCTGGGAGCAAAACTTTATGCTCCATTTGAAGACGATTCAATGTCTTCTTTTCTGAACGGTTCTTGTTGCTGGAATAGCACACTCTTCAGTTCACTCACTCAATGATGTTTTACTTCTTTGAGAGGACTACTAGCACTGGTTAAGTCGAATGAAAGAGGAAGATAGACACCCTCTTGAGGTCATTTAGGCTTTTATTCTTTCCTGTGCGAGTGTTGAACTTCGTGGATAGGCTATTCTGCAGGCGGTTTAGTTCGTAACTCGCCGCCTCTTATTGGAGCGTAGACCTTCAAATTGCAAAAGTCCAGTCTCCACATTACCGCCTAAGACATCTCTAGTGTCGATGCTGGCCCAGTCAATGGCCGTTGTTATGATGCAACAGGCCGCGTGCACACAAGCCTAAGAACTGTACTGTGCCGAACCAGGTTGTGCTGTGCTGTGCTGCGCTGCACTGCACTGCCCGCTGCCGTTTTTTGTATGTGCGTTGTCGTTGTCGTCGTCGTCGTCGCTGTTGTCGCCGTGACTCACCTCAACGTTCTCCCTCCAACTCGCGCGCCACTTGGGTTGACCCAGCTTTCGCCACCGACAGAGGCCTTCCCTCCTTGCCCTCGTGGGTGTGGCGAGAGGGAGAGCTAGTGAGCTAGCCAGCCGGCGAACTACACCCGATTCGGCTCTCATGAAGGATGGTGGTGGTGTTCTGCGTGTGCTTGTGTGTGGGACGGTGGGCGTCCCCCTACTGGGACAAGGCCGTGGCCACGACGACGGTGGCAGTGGCGGTGGCAGCTAAAGTGTGATGAGAGGTGCTGATGATGTGACTGCTTCTGCTGCTGCGACCCTCCCCCGCGTCTCTTCACAGGAAGCACAATAGAACAATTCGTTTTGTCTAAGACTTGGGCATCTGACGATTGGGCTTGCTGCGTTCCTGGTCTTCCCTCTGGCTCGCTGCATTAAGTGTTTAAATTCACTCAATCAAAGTCTAGAAAGCTCGGGTAATGGGTTTATTCGTTTTTGGGCCCAAATATTAAGAACCGATGATCAGCGCAAGCAGTCGATCTGGCCAGTCATTTTGCACATCCCAGCTGTACTTGGAGTTCATTTTTGTTTCCGTGATGGTTGATCGCTTTTAGTCCATCGAAAGACTTATGGAAAGCCCCATTGTAGCAATCACCTAGTTCCTTCCAGCTAGTTGCTATTAGGTGATCGGCTCCACCCGATCAGCAATCCATTTCCTCATCTTTTGGTCTGCAGGCATCTAATACTTAAGCTTAACCTCGAGAGATTGTAATCTTCTGAGGAATTTTGCCTTTGAATTGCGTTCGCGCGGGTCGGTTTTGCTTAATGAAAAATTTGTTGCCCAATGTTCGGATGCATTGCAAGCCAATTTATCTGCTTATTTGCAGAGCCATGCCCCCTGTAGAAAGGCCACCCGAATAAACGAATCAAAGTGCTCTGATGTCTTTCCAAAATGGAAGACTTAAATTTGGCTTATTGACACAAGTTGGGCGTTACGCAAATGCAGTCGGTTGCGTTGAACACGTTCGCATATGCACACCCAATTAAAATAAATCAACTGCATTGTTTTGGTGTTCGGTGCCATCCTGGAGGCAAGGAGCATCCTTAACGGAATCAACGACTTTACCACTCAATGGGTAATGTAATGAAAATGGCAGATTTTTGTTTTGTCTTGTGTTTTTACAAAATAATATGTGCTTAAGAGGAAGCTGATCCAAATTCAAAGCAATTGAAAAGTCTCCATTAGACTTAGTGTTGTGGGTAAAAGGAAGTTAGTTTTGTATGTAACGTTACGTTACATTGTTTGCTTCTTAGGAATTAAAAAAGTCTGTCTCAAAAATTTACAGGAAGAACGGCAATAAGCGCCGTCCTGACATTAACCATTGTGCTTTTCAGTACTTGTAAGGAGTTCACATGTTTAAAGTCTTGACCTGAAGAACCCACCAGGGTTTTAAAGGGTACGCCAGTCGAACTACTCGAAACTACCGAAACACCGACATTGTATGTTAAAGTTCTGAAAATTCCGCCCTCTTTACTCCGTGAAAAGATTCACCAACTTAGTTGACGTGCTGATATTACTACAAATACTTCAAGACTGCAATTTATCAGATTGCTCACCTTCAGATGCTACTCTCAGAAAAGCGATCTGAGTCTAGATTTGCCGCTGAACGGTATGTGTACCAACCCTTACAGGGGAGCCACATGCTGCAATTAGTACTGTAATTATTCCACTGGATTACTTTCTTCGCCCTCAGAGAGAAGGAGATCTACGAGACAGCAACTCTGCGTCATAGCAACATCCTGGGATTCATCGCTGCGGACAACAAGGACAACGGAATCTCAACGGAGCTCTGGCTAATCGCTGAGTATCATCGTCTGGGTTCGCTCTACGAGTTTCTCCAGTCGCACGCCTTCACTCTTCCCGCCCTCATCAAAATGGCCTCATCCATTGCCAACGGACTGGCGCATCTCCACATGGCCATTGTTGGCACCTCGGTAGGTTGGTGGGATTTCTATCCCCTGTGGGCCTACCTGTGTGTGTTATAGTACGCGCACTCCCCGCTTCGCATTCACCTATCCACGTTTCATCGTGTGCAATCTTGTGTGGGGGTGCTTCATCCGTTAGATTGGGGCTATCTTTCTCCCCCTCTGTTACGCCTTAATCACTGTTCTGTGCCATTCTTATCACCAAACACACTCACTTTTGTGCGATTGCATATGACTGTGGTCTCCTTTCCTTCTTGTCCAGTTTTATGCTAATTTTGGGAGGCAATTAAGGGAAGAGGCTAAAAATAGCCACATTTTGTGCTTTATTGGCATCCTTGTTCGTGTTTTGAAATGCTCAATAGACCTTGGGTGCCATTGTTGAGAGCTTGAAAGTTGAGTTTTCCCATTTTGCGGAACGTTGCTGGTTCTGATCCCTTTTGCACCGCCTTTGGGCATCAAGGGTTCTTTGTAATAGTTTATCAAACTGATGTTGACCTTAAATTGTGCCTTTTGTTATCTCTTCAGGATCTGCTAGCCCTAAACTGCTGCCGTTTTACCAGGTTGAGGCTCTGTTTTTTGTCCAAACGTGAATTCTACTATTTGTTGAACTTATTTTGACTGCTGTCCCATGGAAAACACGAAGTTTTTAAAAAGTTAATGTTAGTTAGATCCCTTCATTCATTATCTTTCCTCCGTTTCATTGTCACATTTCAAAACCTTAAGATTTTTATGTACGGTAAGTCGTCTTTGAACTGCCTTCTAAGCTTTGTTAATTCTGAATGTTGAGTTCTGTTGTTTCGAAGAGAAGACCGTTCCTAAAATGCTTTTTTTTCGTTATCCCGAGGCTCGGACTTGCGTCAAACTGGAATTTCGGGAATTCGGCCGTCATTAAACTTGAAATTGCTCTTATATTTGGTGCTGTCGTTTACGACCACAAGTTCAATCCCTGTAAATTTTCTCTGTTAAGTCATGTATGTATGTCCCACTGTCAATCCCTCAAAGGGCACTCATAGTCAGAAAAAAGTGGTGAAAAAGTGCCGAATTCGGATGTTGATGACTTAACAAGTTGGGAACTGACTCCCTGTCAAAGCATTTCCTGAATGGAGTCGTAGAAGGTAATATTGGTTGCGAAATCTCTCGTTTGTTTCTATGGTGAATCTTCTTGATGTTTTTTTATCGTCTCCCTGTCATCGCGTAGTTTAGGTTACCTTGTTTTCTGACTACCCAGCAGCAATCATGGGAAATGAGAATCTTTGAAATTGACCTTGCTTAAATAGTACAGTTCTTTCTACTGAGTCCAAAATGATTAGCTTATTTATTGGTCTTCCATGATTTAACAATATTAGGACCTTGGTGTGGGTTCGTCTTGAGCTTTGTCGTGGAGCGAGTAATCACGGTTATCAAGTAAATGGCTATAGCATTTATCTCTTAGTTTATCCTCCATTCCATCATTGAATAGTGTTTGCTACTATTCGCTGACAACTAACGCCTTAAAGGACAACCATATTTGGTCATTCTGAATGCTTCCCATCGAATTTGATGCCATTTGCTTACTGAAAGCTGCTTAATTTGACTCTGAGGCAAAATCATTTCCACTTCGCTACTAGCTGACAATTCTGCACTTTTTTCATCTTGTCAGTAAATATCGTGTTCCGTGGTAATGGATGAGTGAAAATAATTGCACATGTCCCGATCAATTCATTCGTCTCTTCCACTCCTTTTTTACTGCCTGTGGCGCCGCTCTACAAAGCGCAGTTTCAATTTCGCTTTCCCCCTCGCCCTCTCTCTACTAATTGCTCCATCAATGGTGCACAGCTCAGCTCATTTTTAACATAGCTGACAAATGGAATGGATAATAGATCAATCCGGCCCTACCCGCGAACTCAGTCCATTCTGTAGCGAGCTTAATGCCTCGTATGTGTTTACGGCCAAGAGCCTGTGCGTTTTATGGGAGACTGCTAGCGCCTACAAGCGCATACACACGCATAAACAGGTCGCTCTTGTTGACATGTTTGTATGCGTGTGTGTAATTTCTCAGAGCTTCACCTCGTCACCATCGGCCTCTCTTGTCCGGTGTAGGATCGCACTGTGCTATAATGGTAATGGTGCACCCCCCGTGTGCGTGCGCGCTTGAGACAATTAGCGGTGCATTCGCGACCGTTCTTCATTCCTCCACGTTCGCCCCCTCTTTATGGCCCCACGCTGGCATCACTCACATCTGTCATCACTAGCCCACCCCCTTCCCCTTGCCAAATGACCGGAACTCCACTTATCGCACCATCTCTTGATTGATGTTGCCCCGCGAATTGGTTGAGCTACATCTGAGTCCCACCTCTTCGTCTCTCTGGGGCCAGATTCTAAAAATAAACACCTTTTTCTCACACGACAATCGGTAGACCTCCTATCACATTCAAAAGGGCAATGATTTCGGAACTATTCGTCTTCTTTCCGTTTCCGCATTTATCTAAAATCAAAATAGATCTTGAGCCTCCTATTTGTGTGTGTGCCTGTCATTTTATGTGTGCGAACAAGCTTACAGCTATTGATAGCCGCCCTTCCTCCGCTTTTCGTTGCCTAGGCAACTAACTTAGATTTCTTCTGTACTTTTGCGCTGATTTTTTCGACAACCTACTCTGTACTGATTGGACATGTTGCAGCGCTGTTTTTGGGAGCTTTCTGTTGTTCAGTGGACTAGTCTGAATGGGGAAGGTGCCGTTAGCTCTTTGCGTTAAGCGTTTTACTGAGTCCTTAAATTTATTGAGATCGAGGCGACGAATTTTTCTACTTGAGAATAGTTGAAAATCTTAATAATTTCGTTAATGTATTCTTCTTCTCTCTGTAATCATCAAGAGATCTGTTCATTTTCCCCAACTCATGAAACGTTGTCGGTTTATTTCTTGGATGTCAAAAAGAAGGAACTATTAATTATCCTTCTCTAGTGACTTCGAACGTTCAGTTAGTGATTGAACGTTAGTCATAGCCCAGCCTTTTAAGCATCCATTTCATGTCTAAAATAGTTTGCTAGATCTCCACACTCATCGATAAGTCTGAAAATCGGCGAATACTTCTACTCCAGTGAATGGTGAAATCTTATTTGCCAAATGTCTTGTCATTTGCATCAGTCAATGCTTCTGCGGTGCTCCTACACTCTTCCTTTTCTCTTTGAGCATCTAGATGATTGCTAAACTTGTCTTCAAATGTGTGAGGGCGAGTTTGGAATCATTTTTTAGAAGTTGGTAATTACTTGAATGATCGGTTTGTGATATAACTTTATTCGTGAAGTGAATTGATTCCTCTGTCATCTGTTCCTTCTCTTCCGTCTCTTCTCATGTTAAACGAGGAAGAGACTGTCGGTGTTCTTCATCTATAAACTTACCATTTGCTGAGTCATTGAGTGCATTGTATCCCTGTTTCGAGAGTGTTGCTATTAGCCCTTCCTCCTTTTTCACCAAATTATATATGTACATTCAACCTCTTGAACAGTTGGCCGGCGCTTCAAATTTGTCTACAGATATGGAGGTTATTGGGCAACTTTTACCAAAATGGCTCGTCTAGAGCATTTCTACGCTCCTCCTTTTCTCTGAAAGTGGGCACTTGTACGTAATCCGTTAAATGCTTAGTTGTTAAAATTAGCCTCATTTATGCTCTTAATTACCAAACAGTAACTGCTAACTTTGCCTCTCTCCAACGATTCTCAAAGCACGATTTACGTAGGCTATGGGTATGAGTTAGTGTGTACTCCCACTCCTACTGAAAATAGCAGTTGCGTAAGCGTGTTGTTAGTTTTTCGGACTCAGAAAGATCTACGGCACTGATTCGCATCCCCGCTTCTACAACGCAAGCGATAATCGACCTTGGATCCTTGTGTGTGCTACTTTTTCCCCCTATGACTGCGAAACGGCTGTGATTTATTACTCAATTTGCGCAGTTATATCTCCCCTTGCGATGTACCTACCTTCTCGTATTTGTGTGAAGAAATTACTGTCTGACATGTGTGCATTTTTCTTTTCGAAGGGCAAACCACCAATAGCTCATCGTGACCTCAAATCTCGAAATATTCTGGTAAAAGCGGACGGTGAATGCTGTATCGGGGATTTGGGCTTTGCCGTGAAGTACGACAGTCTCACCGGCAGCGTAGATATCGGTCACAACACGGAACGCATTGGCACGAAGCGGTACATGGCACCGGAGGTACTAGATAACACCCTCTATGCCCATTCTTTCGATGCCTACATGCAAGCGGATATCTACTCGCTGGGTCTGGTCTTTTGGGAGATGACTCGACGTGTCTATGTTGCTAATCTCTACGGTCCTGAGGAATATCAGCTTCCCTATCAGGTTTGGCGCCTTCGAAAGTCCTCCTTCTCCCTTTGAAAGCCCTTAGCTTGATCTGAAGGTTCGTGTGTCTCTTATAGGATAACGTAGGCCCTGATCCCTTGATCGAAGAGATGAAATCCGTGGTGTGTGAACTGGGCATACGTCCCCATCTGCCATTGGTATGGCAGACGGATGCAAGTCTGCGGCTGCTTTACCACATCATGACGGAGTGTTGGTTTGCCAACCCTTCCCACCGTCTTTCAGCAATGCGAATCAAAAAGGACCTTGCGAATCAGCGTCAACAACTCGGCTCTCCAAGGCAACCGGGTGAGACTCCACTGCCTCCACATATTCTTCGCCAACAGCCCTCCAGTCTAGATGCCCTACCGCCCGGTTTATTTGTCTATCGATCGGTGGAGGCCGCCAGCGCCGCAAGTAACGCCAACACCTCAACGTTAGAGACAAATCAGGTGGGGGAGGCGGAGGTGGAGGCAGAACAGGCACTCCTTGCCTCCGGTGGACCCACTATTCAACCGCCAAATGTGGTTGCCACGGCAGCGGTGTCGGGGGGAAGAGGAAATCTCGGATATTGTTGATTGAGAAATAATTGTAGGACATCCACCCCACACTATCTCACCCCTGCATTTGTCCTTTTTTTTCTCCCCATTATATACACACGCGTGCGCGCTGTACAATGTGTATTTTATCACTCCTCCTACTCCCGATAGTCCTTAGTCATGTCTGCGTGTGTCGTTGTTGGGTGTTGAAGGTCACCAGCAGCATCAGTAAAGGTGGCACTAACGCCGACAGCATGTGTTGAATGAGTTGTCTGCGCTCTCCCGACCCCTCCACAAAGCCACACGTTATTATGCCCCCTGAAGCCTTGCAGGCACAAGTTCTCTTTGCTCCTACCTCCCGTCTCTGCTCTCCCTTCCCTCCTTCTCTTCCGCCATGCATCCATCAATGATGATCGCTGATGCTCCTCGTTAAGTTTCTCCTCTCTCTTGTGTTTATGTACATAATATGCATACATCTATATATATATGTGCGAGCAAGTGAGGTGTGTCTGCTTTTGGATGTGGACAGACCGACGTGCTTGCAAATTTAAGGACATCCAGCAGCTCTACGTCTCGCCACGTAGAATCAGACGGTATTTTTTCTTCATAAGGACCTGAAAGAGTCGTCTCTGAGCAGCCAGGCTTCTATTGAGGATTTTGAGAGTGTCATTAGCAAACAATCAAATTGAAGGTGGGAGCTGGTTGATCGCTTGAGCCGCTTCCGACAGCACTAGACAGACGGATGGTGCTCTGGTGGTTGTGGATTGGGCCGCAGCGACTCGGCGCCCCCTCCGTGTTATTTCAGCGGGCAGCCCTCGAAAGATTTGAACATCATGTGCTTCCTCGTATTTAGACCCTCTTAAGGCAAGCCGCGAAACTGAAGGAAAGGTCGCACTTTGTGATTGTGAGTAGTTTGGGATCTGGGGCTCTACCGAGGGTTCTATGATCTCCGAGGGGGTTTGTCAAACGGGTTAAAGTGGATGCGCTTGGTTGGGACTAAAGCATAGGGTGACAACCTCGGGGTTTGTTGCATGATAAATGTAGTGCTAGCACATTTTGTAAGTGGAGATCGATCATCGTCCGAATGCTATCCGTTTCTGGCATTTCGGAGAATTGGCTTCCAAACCCCACATCCACGTAGGCGATTAAGCTTTATCACCACTCACTTCAAGGAAGATTTTAAATGTCTGACCTGGAGGTTTTGTGCACCTTCGATAAGCCCTGAAAATCATTCTTATAAATTTAAAGACACAAAACGTCCAAAGACTGAAGACCAGAAGATAACAAATTTTACTTAGCTGAGCTTGAAAGCAGTGAACTGAGTGATGGTTCTGGAAGGTGGAAATTCGGTACTTCTCCCTCAATCGCTTGAATGCTTCTCCACACCCCTGACGAGGAGCCATGAGATTGGAAAAGGGAACTTATTTAATAGTTGTGGGCAGTATTTATGCCTGAATTCTGAGGAGGCTGCCAAAATGCGTTTTGAATGATTGCACCATCAAAGTGACATCCTGGCTTGCCTCCTGTTGAATGTCTAGAAACACCTTGTTTGTTTACCATTGCTGGCAATGCTTAGCATCTGTTGCTTTGTGTAGCGCCGCGCAACTGCCCTAAAGATGAATGAAGGTCGAGTACTTGGGCAAAGTATGTATTGCCGACCTACAGAGGGGTTGGGGGAGGGGTGCTGCTGTCATTGTTCCGGGGGACCATACCGTTTAGCAGAAGCACAGTAGCGGCGACAAATTTGCCCCATAAGTCATGCTCGACAATACCAACTCAAATCAAATCTCTGCTATTTGAAGAACTCTTTCCCTGAAGTAGTGTATAAGCACACTACACACATCTTCAACAATTTCTTATGCTAGTGGATTCACTCGTCTAATTGTTGAAGGGTCTCTGAAAGCCATAGCACCGGAAAATATATCTTTAAAAAAGGTGTTTTTAAATCAATCCATCGCACATCCGTGGATAATTCAGCTTCGATGAACTTTAGTACTCGGGTTACCCTTTAGGGGCTGTTTTCTAACAAACTTCCCTTATTTTTGCTTTGGAACTGAGGCCTAAGCGAAGTCATGGCTGTGGTCCCCAAAAATTCCTTTTTTAGTTCACGAAAATGAAATTGGAATCTCATTATGGATGGAAGGTATTGCTAATCAAATGCCGTGCTTCCGGATTGCCATCTCAGCAAATTCTGTTAAAGACTATTATTCATCAGTGGCAGTTCATCTGTGCCTTCCTTTATTTCAGTGAGAATTTCCCCTTCTTAAATGATTATTTGAGCATTTTTTCAATACACAGAAAACTGGACTTAAAAGCATTTCCCGAAAGAGTGTTCTACTCCCCCTTTTTTAGTGTCAAATTGAATTGGAAATTGGTGATCTTGTGAAATTATCGGAAGCATTGGAGAGGGTGTTGATTGTGGATTAGTCACTGCTATTTTGCTTCCCTTTACCTTTCACATGGCAAAGAGCCACGAGGATCGAAAAATTATGGCCGCTGGGTGGGGTTTTGTGATTGCGGGAAGCTTTAAAGCTCCTCACGAAGTCCTCCTGTGTCGACACCACGCACACAAATGCGTGATGCTGTGATTTATTTCCTAAAAGTACTGCAACCACAGCGGGAGGGAAAAGCGGAGGGAGGTGGCGGCTCTTTGTGAGACCGACTTTGTGCCAAGGCGATGGTATCGGGCGGCGGGGGGGAGGCGGAGAGGGCGCAATGTGAATCGCTTTGGTGACGAAGTGATGGGGATGTGCTATGGTTTTCTTTATGCTACTACCAAACTTCAAAGAGTGTGTTCCACCTCTTGGATGAATGGAAGGGTGGAGGCAGGGATTGATGGGTGATTTTATGCATTAATCATCGGATGAATTGATGGATGGCTGGATAGTTGTATGGATGCGTGGGTGAATGAACCCGTGAATGGAAAAATGGATGAATGTATCCGTCGTTTGGTGAGTAGATGAAAAGATTAATGGACAGGTGCAAGAAAGGGTGGGTAGATGAGTGGGGGATCTTAAGAAATGGCCGATGGTTGGGCGTTTCTCTGGTTCCCTTGATAAACTCATGGATGAATGCATGAATGCGTGAAAAAATAAATGAGGGTTGATGAAGAATTGAGTGGCCGAGGTGTTGGCCTTGTTATTGGGTGATGGATTCTGTTGATGTTTGAACGAATGAAGAAGTGGGGGAATGGTTTGATAGGAGGACAGACGACGAAATGAGAGGCAGTCATTCAGATGCCTTAGAACCACTTTCATTCATTCCGTCCAACACGTAAAGTATCCTCTTGAGGTGGAATCCTTACAGGTTTTCATAGTAGTTAATCCAATTTTTTTCCAAATGCAGCACAGTGGAGAAATCTTTTTTTTTAATTTGCAGAAGTGCTGCGATCGAGCTAAGTTTACATTGGCAAAGTATGATTTAAGTTGAATAACCCCTCCACGTTTACCCACCCCGAAGAATGAAATCGCATTTCGACTCCATAAATCAACTTTTTGATTAATTAGACAGGCGAACGGCAGACAAACGCACGCCCCACGCAAGCGTAGACCACCTACTCAATTAATCATAACGAGGACTTCTTCACTCAAAACTTCAAAAGTGCAGAAGTTTTTTTACTTGAAATTGAGGGAAATAGGCATTCTGGGGTTGCCGGCCAAGCGCTGGTTCAATCATATACGGAAAGCCATGCATCTTCTCACCACTTCACGTGTTGACAACATCAAGAACAATGTAATCAGTTTGTTACCATGGTGACCTCGGTACTGATTAAATTTGCTACTCTCTGGCCACCGGTGCTATTACGGTTGGTGGCGATGGCAAAACGTAGAAGACACCGAATCAGTATTTTGGGGTGGAGAGTGATGCAAACATTTCCGGTAAGAAATACCGACTCGGATCCTTTGGCATGATTAACAAAGGGTGACAAGTGAAAAGTGCATCTCTTGTGTAAAAGTCTCTCCTGAAAGGCGTGTGTCCTTGTAGAATGACGACCCAGAGATCGGGCATGAATTAACAGTTCATATAACTGATAGCCCTTACTCTGCATTTTATGTGGTTCGAATGTCAGAGATTTAACGCATCGTTGTCAATTTGTTCAAGCCAATCGATAATGGTTGTCAACCTGTGAAGGCCGTAAAGTGGGCTGGAAACCGGCTCAGTGTGTGTGTGTGTGTGTGTGAATGGAGCCTTGGGCTGGTAACCAAGCTTGGAGGGGTCTGAACAAATCGATAAGTGGGTAGGGTTGAGTCATCACCCTGGCACGAAAAAAAACGAGGCAGATGAGGTTGTGACCCCTTTAACGGTCAGCCCAAATTATTAAAGTAATTTTCTTTAATTTAACCCAAATGGGTTGGTTGGGCACTCCAGCCGCGCTGCATGTCGTGTGTGCGAGCCTATTTCAATGGAGGTGTCCGCTTTCTGGAATATGCACACGCACACACGCACACACACAATAAACGCACAAGAGTGAATTACGTGCTCGAGAGTTTGACTGTACCTGTACGAACACGCCTCAAAGGCTAAGAAACTAACTAAAAAACACTTACTAGTTAGACGGAGATAGAGCGAACGAATGAGGAAGACCTAATTAATATGAATCTGCTCTTTTTTTCATTTTCAAAATCTCAAGCGGCATGATCAAAGTGCAGACCTGTTTATTTTCACGAATTTCTTTTTTGCTCTTTTGCGTACCTACCTACCTACCTGCTTGCCTGCCTGTCTGGCTTCATTCCTTCATTCCTTCCTTCCCTACCGTCTTTCTTCATCCGGCTCCAGTGTGTGTGCACGTGTGTGTGTGTGTGTGTGTGTGTATGTGATTTATAGTCAAGGCCGACGTGCACAGCACAGATAGTCCTAGAGTGCTAAAAACCACCTATTTGCGTCATTTGGTTTCGATGTTCCCTCTTCTAATCCTACCCTTTTCCACCCAAACGTAGGAATGGGGTGTGTGTGTGTATGTACAAATCTGGAAATTCTGTTCTGAATCCTTCCTTAATCCCCATTTTTTTCGGTCGAAATGATTAAATGTACTAATGGATCTGCACAATATACTAGCATTCAGTTCCGTAGTAAGGAAATTTGTTTACAACTCATTAAGTGGTTCAAACGCAGCTCATATTAATTTGTGAATTCGACAATATTTTACCCGTCTTAACTCACGAAGTTGGAGCATGAATGCGTATCCCTGTAAATCAAGATTTTGGATCCGGTGTTGCACCTATTCCATAGGCGATGGAATTTCAATTGTATCGCTACTGCGCACTTGCAACATCATGTGGCTTTGTATGGTCCAGTGGTACAAACAATCGTACCTAATTATATTAATTTTTCACTTTATTTCGCTTTCGCGAAGATTTGCTGAATTTCTGTGGGAAGATAACTTCCTTTTCCATACTTACAAGACAGATGCGTCCCGCAAGGCAACGGCTCTTTGAAATATTGGCTTCCCTGATGGTTGTTTATACGACATTTTATTCGACACTGGCTTGGGGATTTCTTCAAGGTCAGCAAAAACTTCAAAGAAGACTGTTCATGTTTAATCGCTGCTAAGCCAAATGCATCCAGTGTACATTATTTGGGCTGGGAGGGCCTTAAAAGAGCACAAAAAAATCTCCAATGCGGTGGTTTTATGGTTAAGGGAATAGGGAAACAGAGTCCGCCACTTTAAATGGGTCATAGAGGTACATGAATCACACTGGCCTTAGTCATTTTATTGATGTACTTTTCTCAAAGGGAAAACAAATGTCCAAATCTGGCTTTGACCTAAAAATTAGTGACAAAACTAAAACAACCAACTTTGAATTTACGGGGGATTTGTTTGTTTAACTTTTCATTAAAAGAGTCCAGTTTTTCATCTGCTAAGTTAAATTACGTTCACTGGCGATATGGATGAGTCTTCACTATTACGGCACCACAAAATCGATATTGCTGATCAAAACTCGGAGCTTGAAGAGGTGGATCAATAACCGAGCGACCAATCAAAGCCCTTCTTTGAGATTATTTTAGTTCGGTTTACAAGAGTCCCCAAAGGTTTAAGAAAAAGCACTTTGGGCCAGAAAATTTTTTTGCGTAAAAAAGGAATTTGGAAATTGGAATGTAAGCTAGTGGTATGCAGCAATACATATTTGGGGAGCAAATAGTCATAAAACGAAGAGCCCATGTATAAAAAACACCCCTATCCACATGTGCAAACATGCGCGAGCGCAAGAGCGCGCACGAAAGAGGAGGAATGAATAATGGGGAGGCAGAACGGGCATAGGCTCGCCTTCCCTTGCCCCGCCTTGCTTTGCTTCGCAATATTGCCGCCTCGTTCTTTTACTGCTCGAGTGTACTGAATGTGTATGTGTGCCCTCCCACTATTTTGGAACTAAAACATAGACTTTTCTGTGCATTGTATTAGAATTCCCATCCCCACATCACACCCAATTAAGGCACTCGAATGTGGGTGATGTTAACACATTCGCTCATTCCTTTGCTTTACCTACTCATTTTTTTAAAGCTACCGCTATCTCGATCAGTACAATGGGGGAATTTCAAAATGTTTCCTCTCGTGACAATTTAGCAGAACATTTGGGTAAAAAATGTGGCCCTCATCAAGGTCGCTCCAATTAGTATCAAAATTGGCCAATCAGAATGATTTTGAAGGTCGCGCCCAAGCAAAAAGTGGAACGGACTTCCTCTTCATGCAAATAAGCCGAATATCCTGATAAAGGGAAATATAATTAGCAGAACTCGACAACAGAAATCCTATTGGGGTGTGGCACAGTGCGGCATAGTATTTTAAGTGGTGTTTCCGAATTCCCTCGAACACACGAACCGACATTTAATTTTGACAGGAGCTGCAACCTGGCTGCACTTAAATTTCCCTAATACCTCCCATCAATCAGTTTTCTTGAAAATGTGATTATTGGAACACTTGGGTATTCCTCTAAGCAGTTTGGATTTCCCACACGATCTGAAAGCATGTACTGTTAGAGTCTGGTGCTCATGCTAGGTATTGCCATTGCGTCGTTAAAGTAGGGTTTGTTTGCACTCACTTTTAGTAAACTTTCCTTAACAAAGAGTTAAGTTAGGAAAGCAAATACATTTTTACTCCGAAGGTCCAAGGTTTATGCAGAGGCGTTTGCCTCTATTCCTAGTTAAAGCAAAATTCGTTCAAATACTAATCGAATGTAAGATAAAGTAGGTTAGTGAAGCTTTCATGTGTTTGAAAGGGGTCGGATCAATCAGCTACAACCTCGAACTGGCATAGAGTAGCACCCTAACGCACTTTTGCTACCAGATCGAAGGTGCAGTATTGATTATTGGCCGGTTTGCAAGTGCCCCGCGTTCACAAAATACACACGTTTAAGACGATATTACCAACAGGTCTAGCTAGCTAACTAGTGAGCCATTGAGCCAGCAAGTCGCATAGAGAAGTGCAGTTTCACACCCAGAGTACAGCGCACTCGAAAGTTAATGATTTGTTCGCTCGCATGTGCACACGGTCTTGGGTGTGTGAAAAGTTGTCAACACTTAATCACGTTTACATTGTGAGTTTTTTACTCTTCCTTTTTTGCGGTGCCTTTTTAACTGTCATTAAGACCCCCATCATGCCAATTGCATACATGCGCCGCTATAGGCAGCCCCACCATAAAAAATGAGCCCGAGTCCATTTATGCACCCCTTGGGCATAAATGATGAACAGCTCACTATTATCACAATTTCGTTAAATTAATGTTACACCTTTACTGGTAAAGGCCTTTCCTTATATCCACCCTCTTCGGTGGTGAGCACACGCGGCTTTGGCAAATTAGCGTGGTAAAAAAGCAAATCCACGCCTGCGCACACGTGCGCACGTGTAACCCAGGTCTTCCAAGGCCATGACTCATTGAATCATGAACTGATTGGCTAAGAGAGGACAGGGTATGCGCATGCGCATGCGTATGTATGTGTGCGTGCACAGATGGCCATGAATCTAGGCCCCTGCACGTTCGTGCGTGCGTGCATGCTGCCATTTAGCTGCATACCTTGCTGGCTTGGGAAAGTAAAGAAGAAATATTGGCTTTAGGAGCAAATTCGTGACGTCCTCCTTTATTCCAGGCTTGGTCCAGCTGACTAGCATTGGGCTACTACACTCTATCTGAAACAAACGCTGTTTTGCGATCGCAGCCCGGAAGCTCCGCTAAAAGCTTGAGGTTTCATGCTTTTAAGACTTTAGGGAGGGCAATGAAGTTGAGACAACTTTACACTTACCAGTGATTTATAGTGTTTGGAATACAGAAGATGTGATCTGTGCGGTGTGGCGAATAGATAATTTTAAATTTCAGTTAGAACTGTTTTGAAGTCCTCACAAATCCCACTTGCCTCGACTAAAGCCACCAAAGTGTCCACATTACATTTGAAAATTTATGGAGAAATAACATAAAATGGAAAAAAATTATGGCATTCTATACTTTGACTACACCCAAGATGAGCTTTGCTCCAGTTCAAGCGCACACATGCACGCACTACACAAAACTATTGATTTTACAACTGTTCGGGGTGAAATAAAGTGGGCACATGAATAATCCCGGGCGCATATTGGGGTGGCAACACAAATTGCGGGTCTACAGCCCCGGTGACCACCTGACTCGTAAAGAATTCCTCTTAAGTGGTATGCGCTTTTTACCCGTAAATCACACCGAGCGGCTATGCAGGAGATCACTGTTGCTACTTTTTTTCCAGCAAAAATATGCAACGAAAGTGTTTACTAACCGCGGTATTCTAAATGCCGAAAATTGGGTAGTTGAAAATATGTAAATGATTTAACCCTTGAGGCGTGGGTCTCTAGCTGCTCATTTTGAAGATGACCATTGAAGCGTATCCATAATTACCTCTTTGAAGAAGGCAGTACGCAGGAGAGCAGCGCAAACATTTTACGGGTGTTATTTTGCATACAATTTGGATTGAAGAGGTCAAAATTTCAGGATACTAGACTTTTTGATAAGCTCTATCAAATGTTGGGCTCTAAGACCTCCCAGGAGTTTGTAAAATGAAATGAATAGGCTTGTTCAACATTTAGATCTTGCAATTCCTCTGAAATCCACCCAAATATCTCAAGGGGAGGATTGATTCTGTTAAAAACCAGAAATTTTAACTAGGATAAAACAGCATAGTGAAGAGGTAGGCAAATTCAGAATGGACTCCAAGGCTAAAGCGCTGTGGATACCTAAATACATACAATGGATGAGAGAGCCCTACTCCAGCAGTTTTCATTTCACTTTCTCACGAATACTCTGATGGACTGTGAAGGTGGTAGCCACCATTAATCATACACAGGTTGAATGCAAACTCACTTTGTCTTAATAACCGATGATTTGAGAACAGTGGGGGCAGTTGATTTATTTGAATCGATAGAAGCAAGGTCGATGTTCAACGAATGCGCTTGTGATTAATAGCGTGCATAATGACGCCAACGATAATGATGGTGACAGCAACAAGGAAAGCACATGCCCTGCGTAAGTGCGGACGTGCATCCGCCTGCATATACACATAAATAAAACACACTTGTTTGAGGGGTGTGCTTGTGTGTGCGTGGGGGTGGTGGTGGAAGAAGGGGGTTGTGAAGGGGTTTAGGGAGATCGAGAGTCAGAGAAGAATGTGGGCGGTGTGCTGGAGGGAGAAGCAGAGCGAAGGGAGAGAATAAATGCATGCACACACGCACGCACGGGTTCAACCTCGACGTAACAATTGTTGTGCCCTTAGCACACACCCACGCACGTATGCATGCACGTCCGCATGTGCACAGCAAGCCAAGTGAGAAATAACCCCACCGGACCCCATCTGCCTCAGCCGTGTGCGTTAAAGGGCAAAGCATGGGCGGACGCACATGCGCACGCATGCACGCACGCACAAAGCTGTAGTAACAAAAAGAAGTTTCAAATTTATGACCCAAGAGCATACACACAAACACGCATACATACACAGAAGCACATCTACGCACCTGGAAACACATACGCATGCACTAAGTGCCAAAAAATATGTGTCCTTTCGCATTCTTTGTTAAGTAAGGCTTGAAACCTTTCTGACTAGTTTAATCCTAGCCATTATTTTTGTCATTTGAGGCGGAAAGAATGCAAACTATCTTAATAAATTTACTACTGCAAGTTCATTTTTATAACTGAAGTCTCTGGCTGAGGTTAAAGTGCCGTGACACTTTTTCGGGAAGATTACCATAGCTGAGTAGTAAGCAAGTGTGGGAAAGGTGGATACACACATGACACGACATTTTCGGGTTCAACGGATCCCAGTGTTGTCCCTTCCCCCCCTCCCCTGTCCCGTAGGCAGTAGGTAATGCTTATTACATACTAAATACTGAGCATAGGAATGACTCAAGTGACAATATCATATCAAAATTATTTCCACTGCTTTGGTGAACTTTATTAAGAAATGAGAGATTTTAATTTAGTGAGCATTTAATGTCTACGAACTGCTTAGTCGCATAGCTTCGCCCAAATTCGCTAGACGATAGGAAGGTAGTTAGTATAATTCGTGGGTAAATCCGTAATATCCGGATATGGTTACAGGAGATGGAAGAGGGTACGCGTTTGTGTGAATGAAATTCGTCTACACCCAGCTCTCACGGTGTGCTGAAGCAAATTCGTGTGTCTCATTCATCCATTCATTCACTCGCTTGCTCTCACAAACAAGTCACTGCGAAGAAGGCAAATCTCAGCATCGATGCCGTTGCACGTGAATCATCCAGCTGGTCAAAAAATAGGCACGGCGACATTCTCTTAAGGTAGACGAAATGAAACAGGTTGAGAAAGCGGGAGAGAGCGAACACCTTGTCGATTTCGAACTGCCATAGCCATCCTAGATTTTGCACCTGGTTATGAAACTCATCTGGGAGGGAGGTTTCTGTTAATTGTAACAATTTTAGGAGTCAGCTCTAAAGTTGAACTCAGCCGGTTATTCTGATCACAGCCAATGCAGGTCACCACATTGGTCACATACCTCAACGGCACAATTATTAAGCGTTCAATCCGAAATTTGCTAGAACCTACACTCTTAAAAACGCCAAAAGGCAATTTTGAAATTTATGCATGAAGTTGATCATCCTTTGTGGTGAGATGATTTGGCGTTGGTGTACTTTTAAGTACTTCATGCAAATACTCTCGAAGACATCATTAACTTTGCTGGCTGCTTAATCACACCTAAAAAGCCAACTCACTCTAGTAGCACAGACTGTGAATCAAGATGCAAACCCTGTTCTTTTAAGCTGGCAAGGTGGCGATAACACCACCACAAATTGGAAGTAGTAATTAGGGTTGAAAGATTAAATTTTCCCCATACCAAAATACTTAAGGTGAGATAAAGTTGCTTTAACTAATAATGAACCTTTTTATTTGCATTGGTCGTAGAGCTAAGAACACCAAACTTGAGAAAGTGTAGCATTTGGAATGTGCAGTTTGCATAAATGGAGTTCAAGGTCCGACTTCGAAAGCCAACCGAAGCAAAAAAATGAAGGGCAAAATGAAAATATCAATTTTGCTTATCACTTTGCACATGGCACTGCTAAGCATAACGCTTGTTAAACCACCAAAAACGAAATTCATAAATTACTTGAGAAAACGAAAAAATAGGAAGTTGTTTAAAGATGGGGTGGATTCAAGTAACACAGGCACTTGAGTTAGCCATTTTGTTTGTCTTGAGGCAAAAAATCGATACTGATTAGGGCGTAGGTAAATGTAGCAACTGAGACGTCTTCATTTCATCGATCAGTTCATCGATTTTTGCTGTATAGGTGGGAGGATTTGTCATACAGCATCAATACGATTAAAAATGAACTGAAAGTGAATTAAGTTGCCCAATGCCACAGAGGCATTGGGAGTCTAGCTCTGCAAATAATTATGCCCCAGATATGGTAGGGAAATGGTGGCAGTAACGCCGAGACTTTGACTTAGATTCAGTTCTTGGTGTTCAGTCACCAAAATCACGCCAAATTAAGTCACACACACACACACACACACACCACCTGTTGCTTAAACAACAGGGTGTTCCCATTTCCAACCCCTTTCTCATGTTGTTGGCGCAGACAATGAACAGGATTTGCACCGCATCGAATTCAAGTGGAAAAAAATTAGTTGTTACGGCAAAAGTTGTTCACAAGGCACTTGTTTCTCGCTCTTGCTCTCGGTGTGTAAGTGTGTGTGCACAAGCAGTTGATCGACTGGTAGTTTTCATGGGTAAAAGTACGTGTTCACACACTGCGGTACAAACCATAACATATTGAATGTGTGATAAAAAGACGCTTCAAGAGGAATAAAAAGGAATTTGACAAAGTTACTGAATGAACTACAGTTGTTTGAAGAAAACTTTTGCATAACATAGGTAAATCAAATTAGAACCCCAAACATTCCTAATCAACCCCATTTTAGTCGTAATTTTCTGTTAAAAAAGCACTCATTTACTTTCCAGTGCTTATTGACCAATAAGGTTATCCACTATATATGGTGCCTTAACTCCTCTCACTAATACAGTAGTAGTGTTGTTGAGGTCACCAACAGGCCTACCAACAATGTCATAACCTCATTAATACCCGTTATTAACACATCCACTGAGTCCTCAAGTCGCAAATTTGTGACGCATCTTATTAAAAAGAAGTAAAAAGGAATAAAAAACGGAGGTACAGGAGATGAACAATTGATGTCTTGTCAGAAAAATGAAACGTCGGTGATGTGGTTGTCCATCATCCTCAGAGATGCGGAATGTGCACTCATTTGCCGACAGTTTTGCTGATGAGTTCTTCATTACGTCTCTGCAGAGATGCTATTCACAATTGAAGTGACGCTGGCCGTTAACCTTCTGGAAAAGTTCGTTACGGAGCTGTTCACGATACCTGTACAAAGGTGTCAATTAAGCGAACACACGATACTCCCTCTACCTCTCAACTTACTGGATAGAACCCAGATAGAGATGGCCAAGAGGTAATGAGGTGAGAACAAAGCGGCAAGGAGGAACAGAGGTGAGACCCTATCTCCATTAAACTTTTTCAAACATCGTTCTTTGTTAAATGATTCTGCTCTTAGGTCAGTGTTCTTACGATTAGCGATGGACATGCGTGACGGCCTGCTCATTCCCTCTTCCCCCAATATGGTTCCCAAACAGGACGAAACTCCAGACCCAGTGGATTTGCCAAGAGGGATCGGTGGTATTGCAGTTGGGCATCATCTCAGTTGAATGAAAAATGCATGACGTGTGGTTGGATGGTGGGTGTTCTTCTACAACATCGGGGGAGGCTGACCAAGGTGACCGCCGAAGGCGATGCTCAAAAGAGGAGACAGGCAATGTAGCGCTTTGGCTAATTGTTTGACACTTCGTTTTGGTTCTAAGGCCACTTAAGGAGGCGTCTTTTTATTTTTTCTGCACTTAATTGCGTCCGGGCAGTCCTGGTAGTCCTTCACCCCTCCTTTGCGTCAGCTTTATACCTTCTTTTGTATTCGTCAAAACCTCGGGGCACTACGGTTGCATAGCTAAAATCGAAGTCCATTGTAAACTAAGTTGCTATTCTGGGAAGTGAAATCTACCACCTTTAAAATAACTTTTTTATTTAATAAGTTTTGACAGGACCAATTTTGCAAGTTCTCGAAATTGGGCCAAGATCAACGTTGGTTAGCATTTCCCTCCACAGCTCCGTGACTTAATGTGAAAAAAAGTTCGGGTGAATTATGAAAAATGCTAAAAGTTATTATTCTACAAAACTCATTTTAAAACAACGGTGAAAAGTTCACAGAAAATCCTCAGGCATAGAAAAGTAGCCACCCACATCGTATTTCTAGAAAGGATAGTATCATTTCTAGCTAAAAAGGGAAAAAGGATTTAAATAAATTTTGAGCAGAACTTCCTCGATTGGAAAGTATTTTATACACCAGTTTGAAGCTTATTACTGTTTTAGGTAAAGCGTTATTTATCACCATGGTCAAAACAAAGAATAGGCTGATGTTAAAGAACATCCTTATAAGTAAACCGCGGAGGCCATATTATTTGGGAAATCCAAGTAGGTGACTTGACTGTCTTATTGCCTTTCGACTTGAAAATGTAAATGCCACACAAGGGAAGGAAAATATCCGCTCACTTCAGACGAGGTTGAAAATGCCATTTTCATAATGTACTTCTAAAAATTGTTCAAAAGGAACAGGTAATTGGCAGTCATGAAATCAAAACGCCGAGGATGTGTTTACTACTGCATAGCAAGCATTTTTTACCTAGATAATTTGCCCCAAAATTGTCACTTTGACTGTCCTTATAATTTTGTGCATACAGATCGGTGGTTTGTGGTCAGGTTGACGTTTCTCCCTGATCCTCTGTGATTAGGCCAAACAGACACTTACTGGAGCCCAAGGTGAGCTTTCGAAAACAGGGTTTGGAGTCCATGGTCAAATTGTGGAGCCATGAGCCCTTCCTGACGTTGAAAGAAGTCAAAATACTAGGAAAAATAAGTGCTTTTGACGTGGAGAAGGTCTATGCGGCTACTGGCATGGTCTGGAGGTCATGTCGACCAGCGGAAGCACAAAAGCGGTAGCATATGACCCACCATTATCTTGAGCATCAAGCCCTTCGGTCAACCTCCGGCGTAAGTCATTACAATGTAGTTGGTGCTGAAGGAGAACACCCATGAACCATCCGCACCAATCACCGAATCCGTGTACAACTACGAAGCTATTTGACCACAACGTCACTGACTACCCTTGGCATTTCTACTGCATCTGGAGTTTCGTCCTGATTGGGAACTGTAATGAGGAATGCGCTGGCCATCACATGTGTCCATCGCTAGTCGTAAGAACACCGTCCTAAAAGCCGGGTCATTTACTAAAGAACGGTGCGTGAAAGAGTCGCATGGAGATAATGTTTTACCTCTGTTCTTCCTTGACACTGTTCTCACTTCAGAGCTGCTCAGACCTATCTATTTGGATTCTATCCAGATGGTAAAGGGGTGGAGAAGGTATCGCGTGTTCACTTAATTCATATTTCCATACAGGTGCCTTCGACAGCTCCGCAACGGAGTTTCCCAGATGGTCAACGGCGAAAGCCAGTTCTTGAAGAAAACGGGACAGTGGCAGTTGTCAAGTGTGTACTTTGTTTCAACTCTTCTGTTGGGGGTTATTACAGATTCTTCCATCCACAGCATATGCCCCTCTTCTATCACGTTTAGGTTTAGCAATCAGATTTTGAAAGCAGGGTTTTGTTCTCTAAGATGGGGTTTGTTTTCCGCTACTACCGGTATAGCGCCCCGATACTTCCCTGAGGACGAAGGAAGAAGTAATACTAGGACAGGAACTGTATTGGCGACGTAAAGAATGGCGGGTAGGGGACTACTGACATAGTTCAGAGACCATACCGCCCAGCGGGGGTACAGAGACGAATCCTTAATTATTTGCGAAACCGCTATTGTACCACCATGGCCCCCGACTCTTCTGGACTTCAGCAATATAGCTTCCACCGCGCTCCTGTGATTCCTTCCTACTTCAAGGAAGACTCGGGGTGCTACATAAGTACCGTCCACCAGATCAACTAACGAAATTCGAATGCAACTGAATTTAGTAAAATGCAGTAAGCATTAAAGATTCCCCTTTTTTCCCGATGGATAACTTGTATTTGCGGAAGTGTAATTCCCCGTTCACCAGTTGCTGAGACATTTCAGAGGGGACTGTTTACGCTCTGCCCAAATACTGCTTACAGATTAAATCTTAGGGACGAAAACACATTTTTTTTTAAAATGCACAAATTCATAGGACGAGTCGAATTAAAAGGCAACATGTTGAAGTCGTTGGGTGGGTCTGTACATTTTGCTTGAAGGTACAGCTATGTTGAAATAGGTGAATCCAGTAAAACAAAATCCCATTTTTTTCTCATGCATCAGACAGATGTGAAGAATTAATTACTCTGACAATATACACAAAACTTCAATTTAAACCCAATTTCATTGAAACTGCACATTAAACTTATTGAAAATCCTAGGTTAATATAAACAATGGGAGTTGAAGAGGAATGGCCATTAGACCAGTTGTAAGCCCCGATCACTCATGTAGATTAACTGACAAGATTTTTAAAAGTTTCTCCAAGAATCCGTCTCTACTTCTCTCCTTAAATTTCGTGTTCTACTGAACGTAGAGTAAGGAGCAGGAGGGAGAGAGAGCGAGAGGCATTTTGGAATTCACAAAAGAACTATCAGCAAGAAGGAAAGGAAAGTTACACACAGAAACAGCTGTTTCCTGTCTATTTCTGCTACTTGTTGTACAATCTTGGCGTGATCCTGACATCCTTGTCGACTTTTTGCGCTAGACGAGGGAGGGAGAGAGGCAATTGTGCAGGGAAACGTGCACACACATTTCGACAACGACAACTGCACCACATTGGGCCCTTGAATAAGGCACATTGGGATGAAGGTGTCAAGATGTCTTCAAGGGAGTTCTCTTGCCCTGTCTACCTGTTTCAAGTGGGCAGCTATTACTGCAATGAGAGCTTACGTCAAACCTTGCTATTGGAGCTGGCGCTAATTCAGTCGTTCGCTTACAGCAACCTCTCATGACATCAGGTCTACCAGAATGGAGCTTCTCAAGCTATAAACCGTCTACGTCCAGATTCTTAAACAATTCAGAATCCCAATGAAATTATTAATGGTTTTTAAAACTACGTTATTTAAACGAGTGGATCAAAAGGAAAATGGACAGGCTGATGCTTGACTTAAACTCGGTATCTACTGAAATAAGATATTTCTTGTTAAATTACTAAGACGGATTTTGGCATATAAGAAGTGTGATAGAAAAAGTAAAGATAGGAAATTTAAGACTTAAGGTGCATAGGAAAGGCCCTTTGTCATTTCGTATGGATGATAGATAGTTCTCCGTAGGAAAAGGACTTGATTGTGCACTCACTTTCATTTTACCTACATAAACAGTAGAACTTGTTTTATAAATTTTTATTCATTTGATTCATTGTTTGATATAACCTCAACACCACTGTGGAATGCAGAGTTGATACTTCGTGTAGGGCATTTCCTGTAAAAAAAACGAAATTCCGCTGATCGCAGGTTGTCCCGAGAAACGGAAGAGGGTCTACGCAAGTATTGAGATTGACTGTACATGGAAGTTTGTAACATTAAATGCATACTTCGCTACATTTAAAATAACGAGGCGTTCCCACGGAACCCTGAATAGCATCCAAACCGTGAATCATCTGCTCCATAGCAGAAATTCATGGAAAATTGGATGGAACAAAATAAATACTATCGCATAGTAACCTTAACACAATTTTCTCTTCTCAACAACAGCAAATCACTTTGGTGTTGTGAGTACAGATGGATTTCGAAATCGTTGGATAAATTGAATTCTGCATCAAAAACGAGATTCAAAGCAAATCCTCACCTCTTTTACCCGTCTCATAGGAGTCAAGATCTGTTTCAACAGCTCTAATCTTCGTCTTAGACGTTTTCGGAGAGGACTACCAGCTTTATACACAGTCGATTAATGTTCCTGCTTTTAAAATATCAGCACTTTAATGGGCTGTACTTTTTAAAGTACTTCAAATTACATTCCTGATTTTGAGAGAAATGCAAACCCTTCATTTTGTACCTTCCTGATATTCCTCTAAACACGAAAGAAGATACAATAATAGGTCATAATACGTGTTATTAAGGTACAGAAGGAATGATAGGCTAATACCGTGGTCCGGAGGCCGTGCCACCAAAAGGAAGAACAAAAGGGGAGCCTTAGTTGCCTGCGAAACTTGAAACAAAGTTAGACAAATGATAAAAGCATTACAGCTTTACCCACTCATCTTTCTGCTTTCATGGTAGTAAAAATACTACCAGCTACCAGTTAAATGGTTATTCCTTTTCGGAAAACATACATTACAACTACCAACTCCATTTGTGAGAAAAATAAACCTGTAAAATGCACTTTTTTGCAAGCTTCCAGATAAATTTGATATAAATTATTTGAAACATAAGTGCATCAGTGTTCACTATTTCTTTAGGTTCAAGCAAATAAATTATCACAAAGCACTAACCAAGGAAACACATTCCTTTAAAAGCAACCGTTCGAGAAGTATGTAATTGATGGAACTAAAATCTCCTAAAACTGTCATGGCAGTAACTGGGTTTATATTTGCATTTAAGGAAGTGCATTTATGTGCATGTATAAAAATAAACCGAAAAGAGATTTGAACATGTTGTGCAGCAGTCTCCTTTATGAACAGTCTTAGAGAGAGACCACCCTAGGTGAAAACTCGATCCAATACACTGTTCCCGTACACTCAGAAAACTGCTTTGGATGATTCAGTTATGAAAATAGACAAAGAAGCGGGTGTGGGGTGGCTAAACTTAAAACTAATTGTTCAGCAGGGCACTTTTTTTCTCCACCTAAAATCGTGCAAGTCATCTAGTCAATTAATTTCTGCCCAAACGCGAGTGATTTATGTGCCCCTCTGCTTAACGCGCGGTGCATAGCTTTAATTTGACTTGACGCCAGTTTAAAAGAAGAAAAAGGAAAGGCACACACTCGTTTTGCCCATTTTTGGGTATTTAACTACAGCCTTGTTGCTACATCCACCACACATGCGGTGTATACAATTCAGGTGGCAAATCAAGGATCGATAGCACTGAGTCATCCCCTCGGTCTTGCCGGTTAATTATCGATTAGTGAACTAGGCTCAATCCACAAGTGCGTTCCAGAACGTGGACAGGTAATTGAATCATCGCGGCCATGTTTCAGCTTCCGAGTGAATTTTATTTTGATGGAGGAAATAACATTTGTAAACACGAGAGGGATGAAGGTTCAATGGTTTTGAAAGCGATAACAAATGCTTAATACCTCGGGGTTGGAAAGAGTATTTTATGTAGACAAGGAGGACTTAACACAAGGTACTTTCAGTTGAGAAGAGAGAATTTAAGAGTACTTGTAAGTCACATTCTCTTATGGAGTGTAGCGTTGACAGATATGCTAAAACAAGGGAAGAAAAAAAGTTGGGCGTGTGAGGCATTAAAAGTCCTTCATTGCGAGTTTTTTCATGTTTTAGATGACTAAACACCACTTCAAACAGTGCGCGCGTCCAGAATTAAAAATCAATTCCAATTAGCGCGCATTTTAAGGTCGAATAGACGGCCAAATGCAAGATTTTAATGGTACATGTTTATACAGGCTGGAAAATGTAAAAGAAATTCACATTTACCTCCAAACAAGAATAAGATCACTTGGCATTAGGCTATTATTAAAAATGCTGGATACTAAATAACTCATGATCATGGGGGCAGAAAATAATTAGATTTAAAAGAGTACTTTTCTTTCACCTTGAACTCCAATAACATGGTGGTATGGTGTTTGTCTATGAAGGCAGAAGCCTAGGAGGCTAATAACAACGGTATTTTCCGAGCAGTTTCCACTACCATCTTGATGCAAGTTAGATTTTAAACTAAGTGAAAAGAAATGAGGCAAAGTAAATGCAAGTATTTAGTCTAGGGAAAAAAGGGGCATTTCAATGCCTGACATGTGACATTTAGGGAGACTGCATGAATTGAAGTGCATGGGAATATCAAATCCTACTTGATTGGCGTCAAAATAATGAGAAGAAAGATTCCTTGCAAAACATGATTGACTAAAATGCGAAAAATTAACTTGGACGGTGTAGATTCATAAAAATAATTGCATTATCGCGATCTTCTGATAAATGTCAGATAAGTCATAGTTTTGACACGGAACTTGTAAGTGGGTTAATCGCAATTTTGCTCCATCCATATCCAAGTGATCACTTGCGGATAAAAAAACGGCGAGGATAATTAGGATGTAAAGCTGTTAAAATGAAGTTTTGTGTAGAAAAGGTGGAAGGGTTGTCCAGTTGCAGTCTAATATAATTTAGGTAGATTAATCTAGAATGCAATAAATTCCTAAATTTAGCTATTAAATAAATATGTGGACTTACATAGGAAAGTTGACAAATTATTTAATGTGTTGTGCCCACAGTACTCCATGAAGTCGAAAGAAGTCATAATACTGGAAGAGAAAGTGTATTGCGGACATGCAGAAGGGCCGAGGAAGTACTGACATGACCCGGAAGACATACGGCCCAGTGGGAGTACACTAACGGAGCCTTAAGGTTCGGGTAACCAAAACTTCTCTTATATTCAGCAACC
>NW_020170429.1:325832-327129 GCF_000524195.1 Echinococcus granulosus
CCCTTCTGTAGAGTGGGAGTACAATGACGAAGCCTTAAGTGCCGGCCAAAATAAGCGAAGTATATTGCATAGCACCCCTTCCGTTTTGAGCATCGTCCTCGACACTCCCCTTGGTAAATCTCTGGCTCCAGTTATCACAACATACTCGATACTGTTCCAACCCTGCCATTCATCAACTTTGCAGCGGCATTGATCTCGCTTGGTTTTTCCACTAAATCCAGATTTTCGTCTTGTTTGGGAACTGCATCAGGGGAGGGTGAATGTGCAGACCATCACGTGTGTCCATTGCTAGTCTGTATAATACGAGCCTAAAAGCAGAGTCGTTTACAAAAGGACAGTGTTCAAAATAGTTCTGTGGGGTAAGGTTGAGCGCTTGTTCCACCTTCCCACTTTTCCTCACTTCAGTGCTGCCCAGTCATACCTACCTGGATTGAACCCAAATAGTGGGGAGGTGGATGAGGTGTCGCGTATTCACTTCATTGACATCTTCATAAAGGCACT
Source organism: Echinococcus granulosus (assembly GCF_000524195.1). Taxonomy (NCBI): domain Eukaryota; kingdom Metazoa; phylum Platyhelminthes; class Cestoda; order Cyclophyllidea; family Taeniidae; genus Echinococcus; species Echinococcus granulosus. The sequence goes on from NW_020170429.1 coordinate 326,334, forward strand.
GTTGACGGTTCCGTGAGGCACTTTTTCCGATGGTGTATGGCTAGTATCGCTACAATTGTAAGTAGCATTTATGCAGAATACAGGAGTGGGATGGTTACCGAGGGTAGACATCAGTCACGAGTCTTCTGTTATGGATGGTCGCAGATTCGCCCACCCACTGCATATACACTTCTTCCGTCACGTTAATGCCTAGCATTCAGGAATGGAAATGCAGAAAGTTGGCCTTTCTGCTCGGGTTTGCTGTCCACTTCCACAAATGTAGCGTTCTCAGTCTTTCCTGGAAAGGAAAGAAGATGTAATACTTGGGCTGAATATGTACTACATACATACGGAATGGCTGGAATGGGAGACTACAGTGATGTTACGAGGCCGCTCCATCCAGTGGAAGTGCAATTGCATATCTCTGTTATATCTGTGAAACCAAACGAGGAGTTAGCCAACTAGTAAATGCGTTATCCATCCACTTTCTTACTAAGCACTCCACTAGACAGGTGGTTTTGAATGTTGAGCTGAGAGACCACATACCGCCTACAATACATAAAGTTGAATGCCAGCCATCCTACTTCCTTGTAATGTGCCGAAATAAGTAGGTCCGGATGAGGGCATATCCATGGAGGGGTTGGTTGAGAGAAGGAGGGAAAAATTGTCCATTTTATGAAATGAGTAGGTGTGATCATGCTGCGTGTATGTCTGTAGAAGCAGTAGCAGCATCGCTGCAAGTACTTTTAATTTCACTCTCTATTCCAATATGGTTTTCTCCCTCACTCACTTGCAAGCCAACCATTCGAGACTTTTT
>NW_020170429.1:327229-328394 GCF_000524195.1 Echinococcus granulosus
CTCCCATGCCATGCCATTTTTTAAACGACTATAATGAATGGTGATTAGGTTGGGTAAAATGTTGTTCGAAAATTTAGCCTCTAACTCTCAGGCGAAGAAACAAAAGAAAATGTGAAGTCTTTTCCCCAGGCTATTTAAAAAAATAACAAAGCCTGTCAAGAAGTTTTGCAAAAGGTGTCTGCTGGTGATGTCAGCATTCACAGAAATACCTTACTGATCAGTTAGCTGGAAGTTCTGGTTAATAGCTAGCCACCGAGCCTTCCGGACGGCCGTGGTCTTGCTCAGCCCCTACTGCTTGTCCCATATCAGGGCGGGATGTACTCCGACTGTACTGATAATCCCTCGAAGGTCGAGGTAGCTAAAATCAATGTCACACAAACTCTCTCGGACAATCTTTGCTTTCCAACCACCCGGCAGGTACACACTAACTGTCTACTCTTTGCGTTCTCATTGAGTTGGTTGATGGAGACATCTACAGTGAAGACTTCATCTATCGCTTATCGCTGTGGTAGTCCCGGAAGGATTGGGAAGACTCTCACACACAAAAGTCAAGTTATAACAATCAACAACAATCAAACAGGAAAAATGAAAAAAGCATAAAAGCCTGATATATTCTATAGCGAGAAGGAGAGACTGAACTGCCGACACACTTTCGTTTTTCTTAAATACAGAAAGATTAGAGGGGGGGGGATAACGAGACCAAAAGGAAACGGGAAAAAATTTGGCAATTGCGTCCAGTCATTTTTTGCTTTCTTTCACAGAACAATAGTAGTTGAGATTTTTTAGTGAAAAAACAAGCGGATTCTGCTACGGCATTATCTACCTTAAATCAAAGTCCACCATGTTACTGCAGGGAACAAAGTTGATGAGAAAATATGTAATATTTATACCTCTTTGAGATTTCCATAGACTATATCGAATGTGACAGCATTAAATTAATAAGCATCATTTCTGAGTGTTTGTGTTTATAGGAGGTAGGATAAAATTTGGTCATTCCTAAATTAAGGAAAAAGCGATCCTGCGAAACTTTGTAAATGCGTAGCTTCCAAGGCCTAACTGAAGTTCACCGACTCCTCCCTGAAGTAGTGAGAAATCATAACATTAAAGCAGTTAATGTATTAACCACACGTTGAATTACTGAACAGCTAATGGCATGGCATGGGGG
>NW_020170429.1:328494-337431 GCF_000524195.1 Echinococcus granulosus
ATTACTGTTTCTAAAGTTAGCTTTCAGTAATGGATTAGAGCATCATTATCCACTGCAATGCCCTCTGTATTAGGGCTCATTTAAATGGCCCATAAAGAATGGGTAGGTAAAAGTCATTACTCCAGGTAGTCTTAAAGTTTCATTTGCCTCCTGTGTTGTCCTCAAAACTATTTTAGCCCTACGATTCTGAAAAGACCTTTATTTAGGGTTGGATAACTAGTGGCATCGGTGGCAGACCAGATCTCGACGTCATTGGTATAGAGACAGAAAATATCCACTCACCATCCATCCTGCATTTCCAAAACTACCAATTTGTTCTGTTTTGAAGAGGATATGACAGGGAGTAGTAATTAAATATAATCTTACATTTAAATATTACCAAATTTTTGCAACAACTGTACTTTGTTGCGATTATATTTGTAACTGGAGGCAGGTTTGCGTGGAGGTAGGATTGCATGTACTTTCAGTTGCCTAGCCGGTTCCCATGACCTTTCACGATAGGCAACTGCTTCAAGGGTAATTTGGGAGCCATGTTGTGTGGTATAATCACTGTCGGGTACTAATCTTCGCGTTTGTTTTGTGGGAATACAATCATCAAACGGCAGGCCATGCTTAACTGGATTATCAAAGTTAGTTTGTGTAGAAGCTCCGAAGGTAGTCAACTTCCCACAACCTTATAACAAAACAGAACCAAATCTGAAGATCTGATACTTCTACAGTATAATAGGTGAAAATATTTTAGGTCAAGTGGGTCCTTCGAAAACTTACAGCCTCTTTATAACCTTCTCCTCTCATCTCCTGCCGCAGCGAAGCCCCCCAACTTTAATGTTTATTCTTTAATTATTCAAAGTATTTACTGAATAAATACTGTTAATGAAGTTTGTCTGACAATCAGTGTAGTGTTATGCAAACCATCGTAATTTGCACTTACAGAGTTCGAGTAACATGCCTAATGTCACGCGCTGTCAATCCCCGTCACTACATAAGGCAGGCGGACCTTCGAATACCTAGGTTTTAATAAAGCAGCATTACATTTTACAATAATGCTCAGTTTCCCAAAATCAGGACTTGTTTTACAAGATTTTACAATCTTTTTTCACCATTTGCCTCAAGTTTGATGAAAAACTTTTTGCTCATTTCTGCATCTTTGATGGAGGTCACTAATGTAGTTAAAATATTAACCAAGATCTGAAGTCTCCAGCATGGAAATCATCAAGTTAGCACAGTAAAAAGCTAGGTGATTAGATCTAACATATTCAATATAGAATCACTAGCATCTTAAATTAGCAATTTCCAATCTGAATTTAACGTCACAAATATGTGACAGGTGTACTTTTTTAATTTGTAATAAATAATGGCACCAAACTGCGTGTTGCAAACAAACCGGATGTAAGCTGTTTTAGATCTGTAAATAATTACCCTTAAAATATACCGCAAATAAATCATGCAAAAAATTACTGGCAGGGGATTGATTAGTTATCTGCTTAAACATTCGGGCTGCGGTGGTCGGTTTTACCTGATATCCTGGTAACAAAATTGTCAAGTCATACCACAGGTAAGCACAATGACCTAACATTTAATCAAATTCTTTAAGACCAAATTTAGCGAATTTTGTCAGGTCATTAATCAAAGGATCAGACGATTCATACAAAGAAGACCTAGTATACAACGTCAAGTATTTAACGTTCTAAATTATTGTAGTACCCCGAGTCTTACTTGAAGCCTAAAGGAGTGATAACATCAAGACAGAATATGTATTGACCATGCACAGAAGAACCGGAGGGTTACTGGCATTGCCCAAGAGCCATGTAGCCCAGCAGAAGTACGGTGGAGGAGCCTTAGATGGCCACGTGACCAAAACGAGGAGTTAAGCAAACGTCGTCCCCGGCACTCCCCTTAATCAACCTCCGGCCTCAGCTATCACAAAATAGTCAATGCTGTAATGAAAGACCCGCGAACCAGTCGACTCGGTCATCAAATTTATGTGCAACTGAGAGGATTTTTGACTGCAATATCATTGATCGCTTTTGTCAATTCCACTTGATCTGGGGCTTTGTCCTATTTGGGATCTGTATTGAAAAGCGAGGGAATATGGTGGCCATCACGTATTTCCATTGCTAAACGCAAGAATACTAACCTAAAAGCAATCATTTAATAAAGGAAGGATCTTATGGTAATTTTGTAGGGATAAGGTCTCACGTCTGTTCCTCCTTACCACTTTGTTCTCACTTCAATGCTGCCCAGGCATATCTGTCTTTGTGGATTCTGCTCAGCTAGAGGAAAGGTGGAGGAGGTATTGCGTGTTCACTTCTTTTCCATCTGTGCACAGGTACCGTGTAGAGCTCCGCAAAGAACTTTTCCAGAAGGTTCACAGCTAGTGTTGCTTCATTTGTTAATAACATTCCTGCAGAACACGGGGCTAGAGTAAATGCCAAAGGTGGACGTTATTTTTACCCCTTCTCCTGCCCACATCACATGACCACCTTCTCCAGTCACTTTAGTGTTTAGCATTAAGAAATGGAAATCACGAAAGTTGTCCCTTCAAATAGAATTTCTTTCCTTTGCCAATAATGTGGAGCCCTAAGACTTTCTTGAATTCAAAGGAAGTCATAATACTACGACAGAGACTGTATTGCCGACGTACAGAAGTGATGGGTGCTCCTCACATGACGAGTGCGTCTCCTTTTGTTTTTGTAGAGACGGTATAAACTAAATTAATTTGAATCGAGTTGCAAATATTGCACCTACGTACGGTGGGCACCGATGATCAACTAAAGTTATCTTTTAAAAAGATGGGATGTAGGACATGTAACACTTTGTTTGTTTAACTCCTTGTTTTGATTACGCAGGCACCGAGGGGCTCGACCACTGTGCTTCCACCCGGCGGCATAGCACCCTGACAATGCCAGAAGCCCCCGGCCTTTTTGTCCAAGTATTATGGCTTCTTTTGTCTTGAAAAATGTCTCGAGACGCTATACCACCATCTTATTTGCCGTTTTGAAAGGCAGGGGGAAGGATACAATGCCCAGTTGATCAAATGAGAAGGTTCAAGCAGTTCAGCCTCATAAGCATTTGCTATTGTTTAAGTCTGCAAGTAGCAGTGTATGGAGTGATTAACTTTATTTAATATTTCGAAATAATTCACCAACAAAATTAGGTCTAATTGCATTTACCATCTCACCAGAAGATTGTTATTGTGATGAAATTAAATGCAATCTAGTCACCAGGCAAAAATGCATGAAAGCAGCATAAACAGTCAATTTCATGAGAAAATATCTTTTTTTGATGTTTCCTGTCAGCGAACCTCATTTTAAGCAAAAAAACTCCCAGAGCAAATTCAATTTTCAGTCTCCCGGTTGTTAAGAATGTGGAAAAGCACAGATAAGAATTTAAAATTCACTCGAATAAATACTTTATTTGTTTTTCTGTAAATAAGGGAAAGCGGGAAACCAGATAAGTGCAAATCAAATGAGGAGCGAAAAGCTGTCCAGTAAATTGTTTTTATGTCATGGAATGTAAAAACTTGTTGGCATTTAAATAGCTCGAGGCCTGTTGAAGCAGACATTCTGATGGGATTTAAAATATAAGTGTAAAACTAAGTGAAGCAATTCACCAACCCCAGAACAGGCCAAATATTTGATGTCAAATTGAAGAGCCGATCACAAATATTAACCTTTCAACATCTTCAAAAATTCCCAGCTGTTATTTTTTTAAATCAGGGCTTCTAGCAGGCAAGATAAACAACTTCAAAGCTGATGTAGCCTTTTTGAAATGAACTATAGGGTTGCCTGAGTTATGCGACCAATTTCAGCACCCAAAACGTTTCATTTATGCGTATTCCCACACTCTACAATCGCTGAAATAACATGCTACAGGCCCTTGAATAAAATTTTCTCACAGTTTCGAGGTTTTGAAATTTAAAAGATTGTTGGCTTCCATAAAAGCACCTTTTCAAACCGTTAGTGGAAGTAATTTGTAAAAGTGTTTTTCGAAAAAAATCGGGCACTCAAAGGACATTAATAAAACATCCATTGGTAACAAATCACTCCGTCTATAACACTTTGACAACAGAAGAATAGACCCTAAATTAACCTTCTAGATATCAGATCATTTAATCACAATTTATCTACTTGCCATTGTTAAGAAAGGGTTAAGACAAAGTTCCATATTTCCTCCCACCCAGTGGCTTTTTTAACAGAAAAAGGCATCTCAATAATGATTAATAGAGAAGCGAAAGTACAGTCCTCCCTACTTGATATTAATGGCTATAATTTTCACCACCACTTACAACGGCCGAGTTTGGGGGCTTTCTACACCCTAGTCAATGATTTAAATGATAAATTTCCCTCCCCCAGCATTAATGCCCTTGTGCCGCACTTTTAAGTTTTTTAAGCCTCATTTAAACGCCGTGCGTTTAAAAGCACTTCCGCCGCAACTCAGATGAGAGAGGAAGGTGGTTTTGCATCTTTGGTAGAAACGGAGCCTGGGAGCATTAAGTTCCCTTCTTATCTAACCTAAACCCAGCAGTAAACAACCGCAAACATAACTGGTTTCGGTATCCCACATTTTGAAAAACTTCATTTACCTACCTTTACTGCAGCAACCCCAGACTCCCCTGAAGACGAAATACATGGGCATAATATGTATTACGAACGTAGAGAAGATCTGCGGGTTACTGACTTAGTCCGGAGTCCATATCGTCCAGCGGAAGTACTGAAGCGGAGCCTTAAGTGACCTTGGAACCAAAACGAAGAGATAAACAAATAATCAAAGCTCCACACCATATTTGAACTGGTTTTTTCCAAAATTACCTGTCAACAAATCCAAAAACATAGCATAGTATAGTTATTCATCAAAAGTTTTTATTGTCTGAAGTCAATAATATGGAAATCGATAAATCGATGAATCGTTATTAATTCACTGAACTAAGCTACAAAATTTCAATAAAAGTCGCTAAGGCTTGTAAAAATCTTCTTCCTGTTTCTAAACAATACAATTGGCCTGATACGAGGTTACCATTTTCCCAATTGGGTTGCTGCAATACTCTCATTTCAAATAGCTCCTTTTCCTTCCCTTTTCCTAACATGAAGCAGATCTTTTTTTTCAAGCGTTGAAACGGTGGTTTCGAATTTTTGCCTGCAGTAATAATTTTCGACGTCGAATTTTTCCTTATGCATTCTTACACTCGGAAAAAACCAGCTTATAGACGATGAGGTTGAAAATCACCGGTTAATGCGCTTCTACGCAAATCTCTATAGGTTAGATAGGTTAAATCTGTCAACTAAGAAATTTGTGCATAAATTATTTTGGGATTCAGTGTAAATGAATCAGTAGTAAGTATAAACCATCCTGGATCTTAACTCGCTCATCCAACTCCGGAATGTAATATAGGGCTTAATACTATAAGATTAAACATAACGTTAATATTACAGGCTTGCATTCTGATATTTCGTTTCAACTCTTAAAACCTCTAAAAGCACGAACAATGTCTACTAGAGTTTACTGCATAGGCCGTAGTTGGTGGTGGAGTAGAAATGGTCGATTTGTCAATTGTTCAACTTGCTAAACTTCCATTTTTGTCAATTTGGTTCAAAGGTTCTGATAAAAGTGCGTTCAAAAGCAAATATTTAAAGTAAATTTTTCCAGCTCCTGGTTAAACTAAATAAGGCACAAAATAGGCGCGCATTTAGCAAACAAACATAGCCCAGTTAACTAACTACTGACCGAGTATAAAGTTCACGTGCCAGGTGGATGAATGGATGGATATACAAATACCCACGCACACACGCACGCACATGAATTCGACATGTTATTTTCTGCCGTTTATTCAAGCGCCAGGTTCATCAATCCACCCACAACGAACCGACATACATCAAGCCTCTGTGATTTGCTGGTGAGAGCCCAAATATTTTGCGTGTATGTTAACTATGCACAGTTGGAGGTTGGCTGTGTGATTTACCTTTGCTTATGTGCACTAGGCTAACCTAACAAACTGATTGTGGTACTTCAAAGCACACAGCACTTAGAATCCATTCGCTTCATGGAGCGAAGCGAATGTCCCGCCATTGCGGATTCCTGTCAAGCCCTTATGAGTGCCCGTCCCGTTACCCTTACAGTACTGATGCATACACCTTTTTAAAGGGCTGAAAACAGTTGTCTGGGCTCTACTCTTCATAAAGAGTAGTTAAAACCCAATCTTCCATCCAAGTGAAAACTGTACTTTATTTGGTTATGATTGACAGTAATGGGTTCCACACAAAAGCCCAAGTTTTATGGTTTTTCGGCATCATATTGTCGATCACCACTGAAGAGGAGTCATAAAACTCTGAAAGGGAGAAGCGGTTCATGACTGGGAGTGGCAGTAGCGCTTTTTCATTCAGTGATTGTCAGTGTAGCACTTGTCAATGCAGAGTTTGGTTATTGCGTTACATTGGTTCTGCTTGCATAAACAGACTTCGTTGTCACAACTATTTTTGCCTAAAGGTTGAGTGGAGTAGATGAGCTGAAGGGAGAGTAAGGCGGCAATCTCAACACCAACACAAGGTCCTGATTGGCGGTCCGAACACCAAGGCAAATGCTCATTTGTAATTTACAACATGACATTTAGACAAACCTTCGTGATTTATGCATTGAGTACGTGCACGGTGACTGCCATTAATTTAGCGGCACTACACAATTAAAATGTTTTACTGGAGTCTTTGAAGTTGTGACAAAGTCACGTTGACTGATGGTAAGGTTCAATGGGGGTAGCTCCAATCTCGGCAGGACGTGTTTTTTAAAAATATAATCAATCGACCAGTTGACAAGCCTACAAATAAATTAACTACCTAGTGGGTGGAAAGGGTTCAACAAGAATTATGCGATTTGAAATAACGAATTGTTGAACTATGAATTGTCAGTTGATCAGATTAAAGAACAGAACCAACCAATGGTATTTAAGTGACGAATTAAAAAATAAAGCTGAATAATGATACTATCGACCTGAACCAATTAGCGTTAGGTGCTTTGTTACCGATCGATTCACTGCAATCGATCTTTCATTGGCAGAAGCAAATTATTGGTCAATCACCACCAATCAGTGTACAATGGTGTCGGGAACGGCGGATCAGCAAATGGTGAAAACAACACTGGGAATAGGAGCTTTGCTGTGTCTGTAAAGCAAAATATGTGCATATTTGTACAAATGATAAGGCTGTGAATAGTAAAAATCTTCAGATTTATGCAGAAGGTGCATCAACAACCGCTTCCTCCACCTCCTCCTCCGCCTTCTTCTACTTCTCCCTCCTGCACACATGCACGAACAAGGAAGAATACAGGGAAGTTGTTGTCGCTGGAGGCCACCACCATTCAACGCGTGCACTTTCTGAAGCAGCGCAGGCAAGCACATGTTTGCAATAGAGGTTTTTAAACAAACACACACATACGAGCACGCACGCGTGTAATTCAAACACAGGATGTAAATTCGGAGGGTAGATTGAAAAAGGACACACGAAGAGAGGGGATTAGGTGCAGTTCTCTAAACATGAAAGGGTCCACCTTATGTGCATACACATACAATACAACCCCGGGGTTTTTTAGCCAACTCTTTGTGTATGTATGTGTGTGCTTTGGCTCGGTGCTGTGGTCACGTTGCATGAAAAGTTGATGTTGTGAAAATTTTAAACTATTTTAAGCTTGTAATGCACCGCGATTTCTCACAAGAAAATGGAACATAGCTTGAAAAGTTGAAATGAACAACTTATAAAAAGTCGTGCTGTTCTCTTACAAAGGATACATTTTTGCTTACGCGGTAAGGACGTTTGGGAATTGAACTCCAACTCCAGGAATAATCTCTATGGCTGGATTTGTTTGCCTCTCCCTAACAATAACAATATGCTTCCGCCTTTCTTCGGTTCAATTACACAAAATAAAAGGTTAGTTCTCATCATCGAAAAACAGTTATGATGATTAACTATTCTAGCCGATGTAGTCAGACGCTTTTCGAAGTCAAAATAACGTACTCATAAATAACTCGAAATAGTTGAAGAAAAAACTGTTATTTGCTCTTAAAATGGAAGCAACCTCATTCTCATTTTTTTTTATTCATCAAGGTCTATAAGAGTTCAGGCACAAAGTGACGCTTTTTTCGAGTAAAATTTTGTCACTGAGTGATTTCTTCCGTTTCGGTCGATCGACTTTCTTCTATCAATTTGAAGTCTCTTTTTACCCACTAAATTTTAATATTCGAAAGCTGGGTACAATAAGATTCTCCACGACATGTCTAACTTGATATGAGTGCCTAAATGACTTTGGGAAAAGCGAGAGGAGTTGGAGGTTTCCCAATTGCAATTTGCCACTGACACGGTTAATTATGGTTAGTAATGAGCCCAGAGGATGTGTTCTCGACAGTCATTACAGTAACTCACTGATTGAAAGACCAAAATAAAATACACCCATTTAGCGTACAATTCGACACATCTGAAAGGCCAAATAGATACATCTAGTTTATTTCGTTGAGAAGGTGTGCAATTTAGGACACCTGAAATTGATTTAACTTGATATTTACTTACCTCTTCATTGTTATTTACTTCCCAACACATAAACCGACCTCTTGTTTACTAAAAAAGTAAGACTATGTTTCAACAGTGAAGTGTATGCGTCGAGATTTGTTTGAATAGGAAAGAAAATTGAGTGCAAAATTTGTTAATTGCACTATGCACTTCATAACAGTTGCATTCATTTTAAACTCACCTCTCACGTTCACAATCTGAACAAAGGTGAAAATTCAATGATCTAGTATAAATCATGTTGAATGATGAGAAGTATTTGGAAACTCATTTCATAATTTCCAAACAAATTCTCAAATCTCCCAATACTCCGTTATTGTGCAAGGTAATGATATTTGTCCTGTTTGAATGTAATACTACGCGGAAGGCTTTTAATTTCCAAAAATTCCGG
>NW_020170429.1:337531-338971 GCF_000524195.1 Echinococcus granulosus
TCATTTATCCTAAAAGGCATACCTTTTCCGTAAATTCATGCTAACACATGAGATGAGATATTTCCACGTTTCCACATAAATTCAAAACAAGGATCAGCTCAAGTTCTTTCACGACCAGGAAATTAAGTGGTAGGGAAATTAATCTAGGCATCTTCGGAACAATCTCTCTGTCTATCATGACAAATCATGAATACTTGGAGGTTGGGGCTCCCCACATTCAATTCGCTAATTCATGTAGTGGCAACAATTCACCTTGCTTCTTCACCTTTTCCATTTGAATGTATAACATGTGTATTGTCAGCAGTAGGACAGGCAATTACCTTCAAGTGTACATTCTACCACTGGGATCTCTCTCCAGTCTCCTGCAATTAGGCCTCCAACTCAGTGTCATGCAACTCTGCCAATGTCATCCAAGCTCCCAGTCATCCAGTCCTTACAACACCTTTGGTCAGGAACTCGACACTACATTTGACAAAGTGTTGATGCACACACTCCAAAAGGAATGCTATCGCCATTTCACAGACCACTAAACGTGCTTCAACTTCGCCGAAGGACGCAGTCCTGTCTGGATGGATAGATGGATGATTCTGTGGAGAGGCATCAAGGAAGAGCTGTTGAAAATGCATAAACATCCAGTAGTTACACCCATCTCTATATCAACTTCAGAAGCAGTAATGGTGTTAGACCGGACTTGAACAGGTGGAAATCATCTCTCCACATCCACTCACAGCATTCACCTGGAATCAACCATTTGTGATCTTGATCCAATGTCCCGATACTGCTCCACTAACCACGCAACTGCGGCTGACTCACACAGTCTGTTGAAATCACTCAACTAGCAACAAAGCAGAATGGAGAAATGCATGCAACATGCAGCATGCAGCATGATACACTTGGTTGCTGCTCCATGCAGTGTATTTCATCTAGTGTGAGTTCACTGCTGGACAACAAGTAACTTTGTGGAATGCGGTTGGCTAGCGGAATGTGTCTGGAGTGGAGCACCGACCAACCTTCAGCACCGCCAGTCATGTGAATCATCACGATGCATGCCGCAGTCACCGACATCGTTGACGCTCCAACTTTCCCTGAGGTGGTGGCAATTCATCACATGACATCCTCTTCTCTCTCACAAACACTTCCAACGATAGACGAGGTGAAGAAGCAGTCATGTTGACTAGCGGGAATGACCCTCTCAGGAAGAGGTGAATCATGGCAGGAGAACCGCTTGCCTCACTTGTGTAGGATGCTTCATAGGCCTGTTACGTGTCTCGTGATTGGAATTTCATCTTGTTTGCATGGTGGTCTGCTCGTGTCACGTGTCGCCACTTTCCAGTCAACCTAAACGTCGGGGTTGAAGCTAGTTCTGAGCTGAGGCAACTTGTAATTTACTCAAGAGATGATCTGGATGCCGCATGGGTGGTGGAGATGTCAAACTCACCG
>NW_020170429.1:339071-341555 GCF_000524195.1 Echinococcus granulosus
TCAAAGGACATCAATTCGTACTTTTTCGTTTGGGTGCTGCGGCCGGTTGCACAACAGGGAACCCACGATAAAATCTTGGTAGAAGTTGTGTTAGCTTTAATGACGATTTAATCCTTCAACTCCTGCCTAACGACATCGCCAATAATAAAAGAATAAAATTACCCTTAAGGAACTGCTTGACACAGTGATTATAAAACAATAATTTATGCAGTTAGACAGCACTAAAATGGCAAAAAATTGCAAAGAATGAATGTAGACAGGATGTGACTCCGGAAATACATTTTATATCGCATATTCTATCATTTGGTCTGGCTTTTGACCCAAAAATTCTGCAAGAGCACTTACCATCTAGATTTAGGCAACTGTAGATCATCATCTGGTACTTAGTAGGACCTCAAAAATAATCCTCAATGCGTTCCGTAGGGAAAATTTAATTGAGAAAGCCATTAATACCTACGCTATTATGGGTATGCATCATAGATGTCTCGTTCGAGCCGCACAGTTCCTTTCCAATAAGAAGGACGGTTGTGGTGAACAAAGAAGGCCATGTTTCACATGTGATGCGACCTTTCCACTGACCCTCTATTCGGCCCCAAAGGCAGTGACATGAAATTTCACCACCTTCAATCCAGGCATCATCAAAACATTTTGAGCTTGATCATAATTCCCACAAATTGAACCCGTCGTAGAGTGAAAAGGACTGCAAATACAATGTTAGTAAGACAAGTAGGTGAGTGTACTGAAGCTTCCTTTTTCGAGGCAACTAACCACAAAGCAAAAAAGCCAAACGCACACATTAACACACTTGCAGAAGCAGACGGAAGTCAGATCTGGACGGAAATACAGCTCATTAATCAAATTCCTGTATTTTTTTTGACGACAATCCTTTTATCCTCACGTATCTTTTTGTAGCGGACAAAAAGTGTACTGTTAGTTTTGTGAGGAGGGTGGCAGCGGTGGTGGTAGGAGTGAAAGGATATAGAGCGGTGAGAGGGGAGGGACGTGAGACTGCAACACCCTTTTTTCTAATTAAAAAATAAAATCATTCCCTAATTTCCGGCCAGGTATGCATAATGATAATGCTCCTACTTTTGCTCATCTAGAAACGGAAGACATGACTGGGGATTTCTTCCTATGCCGATGTGAAGTATGTTCTAGAAAAGGGGGAGATTTGCAAAATTTTTTTGGTGTTAAATGTCTCCATTCATTAACTACCATATCTTCTCATTTGGTTATTACAAATTGCGAATCATAAGTGGCGCTCATTTTGGAGATTTTCTTGTTCCCTTGTTGTTGGAGTTACGGTTGCCTCCATTGCCGAGCGGCAATCCCACAACTGTTATTGCTGGTATTATGACTACTCCGTAAGATTGGCTTGTCTACCTAGCTTCCAATTTTCCTTTTGTATTTACGTAACTACTGCACTATTAGAGCTACGACAAATAGAATAAATTGCGGTTTCTCACTTGGATTGTTTTGCTGCCTTAGTCCGAGTCCAACCCTCGTGTGTTTAAACTAGTGAGAACGGGTTGCTCCGATAAGCCTTGAAGTCTTGCAAGGGATAGTGTGGTTATCTAGGAAGCAAACAGTCGTTAATTCGAATGTAAATTTTAAAATATCCGTAAATGGGTTATTGGCGGTGTTATTTTCAAATGCGAGCTTCATTATTCCAGTCCACCTGAGCCGGGACCGAAGCGAATTAAATGAAAGCCCCTGCTGTGGATTCATTCACCCAAGGCCATGCTCGAGTCAGAAGTCCGCGTCAGCTCCAAAGGCATTATCTGGCACGCGAATTGTGACAGATTAGATAGGTCCTGGCTGTTGGACATGCAGTGAAATGAAAAATATTGCATAATTTTGCACAGATGGCTCGGCAAAACGGAAGTCAAACCATTGGAATCACCCGGAAGATAGTTTTCCCACCAACTCAAGGAGGAATTTAATTTCATATCCTGGTTGCTAAAAATGAGTTGTGAAGATGCATATATTACATACTGTCTCGAGCACGGCGATGGGTTGTGATGGGCGCGGTTTGGATGTCAACGAGTCTACGGAGGAACATTCGGCTAAAAGTACTATGAATTAATAAAATGCATTGTACAAGGTACACTGATAGGTGACAGCAAATTTTAATTTCAATTTGTCCCCTTATAACACAGTGAGGCGTCAAACCTTCGAATCATTATCATTAATAATAGTTTCATTTTAATTTGCCACTCTTGTCATTCACTGTCACTCAACTATCTAACTTGTTTAGTATCCACACCTTACAACAAAGAAAAGCAGCGAATCCTTAAATCAATACCATGAAAATTAAATTCAGATTAATTTGTCGAGTGGCTCGTTTATCACCATGCAACATTCCAGAACTTTTTCTTTTCGGCAATGAGTTTCCACACATTCAGCAATCCCTAATAGTTGCCAAACGTCTATTGCGTTTGGACGCTGTAAACAATCAACAGAATGGGAATTGATGTCCTTTAA
>NW_020170429.1:341655-414569 GCF_000524195.1 Echinococcus granulosus
GCTAATCAGGGTCTACTGACGTGACGAGGATCGACTCGCATCAACGACATCGTCTTCACCTGTAATCAAGTCAGGTGCAGAAGGTGGATAGGAAAACACTATTCACTGCCACCTTTGATTTGTCTCACTTGTCAAGTCAAATAGTGGCATTCACACACCCATGCTGTAAGCAAATTTTCTCCTCTTTTCGCCCTTTTATTCGGGCAACTTGACATGCCCAAATTATTGTTTCTTTTCGCGCTACCACCCAGAGGGAAATGTTATATCTGCATTTCCACCTTGATTTAGGTGTTGGTACACTCTGAATTTCCGTATTCCCTAGTAAAGTTATGCAGTTTCAGAATTTGCTGCACATTCATCTGTTTTGACCTCTTTATTGGACATGGTGTGCGCATGTGTGTGCATATGCGCGTGGTGACTCATCGCTGCAGAAGCACGGTGAGTAGATGCGAGAACGCAGACCACAGCGGCGCTTCCTGATTGGAGCTTTCCCGCTGTACTTTACCACATAGGCACAACATCCGATTAAATTAGGCGCACAGACGCGTACACGGTGATCGATATCGATTAACTGAGGCAGCCAATGGTCGAGAAGCCATCATTTTCAAATTAGCACTCCAAAATGACGGTTTGGGGAGGAGCCTAACTTCTACCCTCCCTTAAGGTAGGTCCTTCTTCAAAATCGCACTTTTAGCAAAAATTCCTTTTACCGCCTAAGCATAGTAGGAAATTGCCGCTAAAATTCCGCTAGTATTTAGCATCATGGTGCTTAGAATTGGGGGAATTGTTGGGCAATGTTGCTGTTTTTGATTACGTCCGGCGAAAATGCGAAAGGGCATACAGTACTTCCACAGTAATGACCACTTTCAGACGTTATCATTATTCTTGGTTGTCTTAACGAATTTACCACAGTTCCAATCCCTAACAGTAAATACTGCAGTGGAATAAAAAATTCCTTTTTTAATGCATTCAAAACTTTTGCTCTGGTGCGCTTATTTTAATCGCGTTCCATCGGGGCAACTGCTACTATTCAAACGATAGCTCGAAAACAACTTTTTTGGGATGTTAAACTTTTTTTTTATTTGCACAGTTTGGATTAGTAACCTTAGCGCCAAAATCTATTTCGTTTATTTTACAGAAGCGAACAAAATATTTTTGACACTACTCCTGAATATTTTATTGGTTGAATTGAAGTCAAGGTCAGCTGTGATGTGGACGACTGTAGCCTTGTGGAAAGTGGTCCAGAGAACACCGACAAGTCTAATCTTCCATTCTTCCACTTCGGATTAATCTGCTAGTTAAGATTGCGGTTTTAGAACTCGTGTTTATATACGTTTATTTTATCCAAAGAGCAGGAGTTACGTTTCTCCATTTTAGACCTTGTTAAACACGACCCCATTATTTTGGGAAATGCAGTTAATAAATTTTATTTCTCAAGCTATTTATCAAGAAAATTAATACACCCAGCATCTTGGATTAAGATGCAGACAATAAATCACTTTATTACCTGTGTCTATGTCCCGTTATTTGCCAAAGTTGTTGCCGATGTTTGTTGATTCACCTCTAATCAGCCAAGTTGGACATCAAAAGCGCAAATATTTTGCCTCCGCTGATCTGATTTTGTGCCCCAGCCTACTCAATGCTCATGCACTAAATCGTGGGGCGGTTAAGTGGTAAACAGCCTTTTAGCAATTTACGTACATATTTTCTGCAAAGGTACTTAAAACAAAGGTGGCTTAGAGATGCCTATCCAAAATCCGACACATCTTTTTAAATCTTCTGAGCGTAATAGAGGAAGCCGTTTGTTCTCCGATTCACTGTTTGCCCATTTGCAATGTTGTCTCGACACAAGAAATATATCCTGTGAGCTATCTTGAGTTTTTTGGTTTGTGTCATCAACTCGGTTAACTTGGAAGTTTATCATTTTCTTTACCGACTTTATCGCCATGTACTTACGATAGAAAGTTCCTAATGGATGCGCGGAATGCGATCCTTTTCAAAAATAAATAAATAATTGCCCTAATTCTCCCGTATTCTGGGAATCTGGTTTATTCAATGTATGACGGTTTTTTATCTGAGACAAATTTTTCCTTATTTAGATTGTACCCACGCAAATTCTTCCATGCCAAGACAAGGTGGAAATTTTGGACTAATGGGTGGAGTGACAGTATCAATGTAAACAAAGACGTTCAATTTACTAGAACTATGGCCCTCCTAGAACCTGAATTTGCGTCCAAATATTTACTAATTTATCATTTGATGAGGTTCCTAGTTCTAGTCTTCGAATTTGTATGAAACTGCATTCAGTATTTAAATAGATTATGTGTTATTACAATTGAGATGATAGTTTAAATCCAAAGGAGTTGTTTTTATCATAAGCTCATTACTTTGGTGTATTCAGAAAATATTGTTTTACTCAGAAATACAATTTTTTGGACGCTCAACTTCATGTTAAGTAGTAGGTTTTAAGTTGACTTTGCACAATTTCATTTTAAAGCATCACTTATCTCAAAACTTTACCACGGAGAGGGAACATTTAAAAGTGGTCCTGTTTCTAGTAACGGTGAAGATGTAATGCAGTGCTTTTAAAATTGACATTTTAAGCACCTCAGCATTCCGTAGTTAAGTGAAAAGTACTTTTTCGGCGGCTAAGAACAAACCATATAGACCGCAATGCAATAACGCCATTCCTCGCTAAAAAAGATTTCATTTCTAGCTAGTCAGATCCAGTGACTCAAGGAGGTATAATACGGAAAGCATACTGCAGTTATGAGTTTACACCTTTGAGATTAAACATTTGCTCAATGTAAGCCATTTTAAGGATCCTCGTGACTTTTCACCCTAAACTTTGGCACTGATGAATATAGTCCTTTCAGTTTTGCTGCAAATTTGAAAGGGACTAAAGTAGATGCAGCCAATAACTCCAAAGCTGACCTCTCGGTCATTTGTCTGTCACGGCATGATGGCTGTCTAAATGACAATTATTCACGCAGGTTTTCTAGTCTCCAGCACTTTTAATCATAGTTCTTGGGTCGTGGGGACTCCCATCTAAGTCCTTCCAACCCACCGACAATACACATTTCCCATACCACATTCTTACCACTTCTTCTTCGAAGATCAATGGAGGCGCTATACCTGAGGAAGCGGATTTTAAGTTTCAGAAAGCACCTTTACTGCTTAAACGTCCGGGTTGGAATTTAGCTGAGCATCTGAAAAGCCTTCACTGCCATTACAGGCACAGTCACGCAGCTTACTTTGCAGGCACTGCTCCCGTAACGGGGCCACGAGTTATCGTGCACCCTGTACGCACGTCTCTCATCAAGGTCACTTCTAGGATTTCCCATTTCCGGGCGCCCTGGGAAGCTCTCTTTTCCCAATGCCATAGAGCGCGGTTATTAAGCAATTGGGGCTTAACTAAATCATTGCATCTAGTCCGCAATTTCCGAGCTTTGTGTGCGCTTTATTCAGACCTCCTGGCTTACTTTAATAGATTTTCCTTGCCATTCCATTTGCAAACGCTTGGATCATTGTCAGGCCTCATGGTTTATTTCGACTTCCTTCTTGTACACCACTTGCAGTATAGTGCAATGTCAAAAAGGTGATATCATATTTGAAAAAAGATGACATCTTTGTGCGCATAAAGCTTTTTGCCCTCTCAAAAAAGGAAATCCAAGGCGGTGAATCACCTGCAAAGAAATAACGACAGCACCCTACAATCAAATTCTTGTCCCTTTGTTTTTTTGTGGTCACAGGATGATGCAACTGTCGGCACATTTTTTACAATGGAAAGGCAACTTTAATAAAATAGAAGCGCTCTTTTTCAATCATCTGAAAGAAAAGCTAAAATAAACGCACCGTGGTCGACAAGAATGAATGATTCCCCTTGAAATTGAACCTAACCTCAAACGCAATTATTTCCCGTGTAGAGAGCGGTCTAAGTTGTGCATGATTATATTCACTGCTATTACTAGATAGAACCTTATTATTACCATTATTAGAGCTCTGGGTGGTTTATTTGATGCCTTCCACCCCTCCTTTTCTTGCCTATTTCATGCAGATATCCCACATGCACAACTCATTTTCTCCACGCCTCTCGCCCTCCCTCCCATTCATGCGGCTGCCAACTTTGAAATTGGTGCGCATGCGTTCTGTGCGTACGTATGTGCGTGCACGCGCGTGGGCACGCATGAATGGGTCTCTTTCAAACTGTACGGGGATGCACGGAC
This sequence comes from Echinococcus granulosus, assembly GCF_000524195.1. Classification (NCBI taxonomy): domain Eukaryota; kingdom Metazoa; phylum Platyhelminthes; class Cestoda; order Cyclophyllidea; family Taeniidae; genus Echinococcus; species Echinococcus granulosus. The sequence goes on from NW_020170429.1 coordinate 345,882, forward strand.
GAGCATGCCTTTGAGGTCGCGCGCCCTGATTGGTTACACGTCGCGTGCATTGATGCGCGCCCTATATGAAGTGTATTGTTATTCCAAAATCGATGGAAACGGCTAAACAATTCAGTTTTATGTATGTATATGATATGGCTTTATGGCGTTTAAACATCACCTGAGATACACGTGTTGTGTAAATATTAATAAAATGGCAATTTGGAGAGGTGAAATTGGTCATTAAATCGAATTGCCACATGGTTGTTTTAGTTCCTTGATAGCAGTCATTCGCATTTGCAATTAGAATTTCAGTCAGATGAATTAGCCTTTAAGTACTTTTGGCGGGTGCTATGTGGTCCCACTAACGTGCTTTCAAATATCGAGAGACTCTGAGGTGGCCCATCAATCACTGGACAGCATATTATTCAGATACGAAAAACGTTCTTCGCAAAATTGAGTAATTCCATTGAAAATCACTTTAACTCTGCAGCCGATTAATTTTACACATCGGCTAAATTGCGTCTATCAAGAGATGGCCTCGTCGCCCACTCTGCGTCAAAATGTATCAAGCCCGACACCCCTCTAAACATTCAGTAATTACCTGCCGAACATTAGCGAGGATGTATTTACGACTCCTCATTTCGGCCCCGCCCATCCACCCGCCCTGCCTTTTGTCCATCGATCTGCTCACCCACCGAATCACACCTACCAATTTACCCACAAGTCCGCACAGGCAGCTACTCACTCGCCTACTCTTACTCAACATTCCTTCCCATCTAACTTCTTATCAGATTACGAATTCACCCACCTCACCTGCGTTCACAGAAGACACTGGTTTCTGTAGCAATAATAATAGTAGACGATTTATTACTTTCCTCTACTCAATACTCAAGGAAATAACAATGATTCCGTGGGAGTTTTACACACACTTTCTTTGTACATATGTTTATATAGATATAAAAAAGTTTCGTGAATGTATGCATGTGAATGCACCAACACCTCTGATCACATGGCTGCGTACATTACACATACCAGCTGCAAGTGCTGAGCAGATCGCCGATAACCCCTTTACGCGCACAGGGCCAAAAAACAGAGGGACAACGTGATAGGCATGGCAATTGAGGCAAGATGTATACACAGAGGCAGTGGGTTGGAAAGTCCACGTCATCCTCTTTTCTTCTACTGCGGTTGATGTGAAGATGCAGAAGACGACGATTGAGGAGGAGGAGGAGGAGGAGGAGGAGGAGCAGATTGACCTGGTTGCTGTTGCCTAGCGCCACCAGTGGTGGTGGTGGTAGCGGCCGTGGCGGGGCGACGAGAAGCGCTGGAAACGGGGTGGATGCGTGAGAGGAGAAGCTGCGACTCTGGAACAACTACACCACTACCGCCGCTTCCACGTTGCTGTGTCTGCTGTTGGACGGGAGAGGTAAAGAGACCGTCGCGGGTGCGGTGAACCGGTGTCGTCGTTGCTTGGACCGCACCTGGTGTGGCTATACCACTGCCAGCGGGCGTTACGGAAAGTGTACGAACGAACCGTTGCGCGGGCAGAGCGGTGCCCGGACGAAACTGGAGGCGGAGAACGCTTATTTAATAATGAGTAGAGCAGCGGGCTTATGCGTAAGGTCATGAAAAATCACTTGTTTAAGACCAAGAATCATTGCATTTCATGGCAAAGAACACAGAAGGGCTTCTGCTACATTATGAATCTTAGAAATCCATTTTACACGATTCCACCTACTGTCCAAAAAACATCAAATAGATTCAAGGACAAATATTTTTCTAATCCAAAGGATGGCAAGTTGACAATGAATTCAACGCGCATACATTTTTAATAGAGGACGGAAAGAACCGCAAGGAAATGTGGAAGATTAAACTAGTGTTAGATCTCCAGAAACCTAACCCACTTCATAGAATGCTACTTTAGGATAAACCACCACCCACTACCAACACCTTCGGTAGTCAGCGAAGGATAGAATTCCACGTAAGATGCAGTTTGCACGAAGCTCCTCACCCAGCGTGGAGAGTAAAGAACGACATCTTCGATTTGCTCATAGAGGACGAAATTTAAGAGCTGTATAACTATCATATATATGAATAACGGAAAGAGACGAAGACTGGAAATTGATGACATTCCACAGAATACAGCCCCTCGTCGAGTGCCTCATTTATTTTTCGACATGCGTCTTGCAGCTGCACAAACAACCAAGTACACATTCCGGCTGTCAGAAGTCAGCCCTGCACGAGCCGCCAAGTTGACTGAAATGAGATTTAGCGCTAAGGGCCATCCGCATCGAAATATTGAAGTGGAAAAGAAAATCTTTCCAATGCTTCATTGGACGACCGAATGAAGGCACCGAGGAAAGTGCGAAAACTACGAAAGTAAGGTGGAATTTGTTGGGAAAAAAGTCTTGATTCTGGCAAAAATGAGGGTTAAAACAAAATGAAAAAAAAAGCAAGCAGTGAAAAACAGAAAACGGAAGCGTGATAGTCACAATGGAAGAGTGCTTTTTTTTCTAAAGGAACAGTTAGCAAGCGCTTTTGACGTTTGATGAAATTCTGGAAAAAGAGGAGCGGAGAACCAGAATTGTAGAACAATTTGCGCCCCTTTCAGTCGGAAAAACGACAACCCCAGTGCCTAACTCTTGACAGCGTTTCAGAGGAATGCATTCATAGTGATTGCAAGAAAGTAGTTTAGTAGAAAGTAAGTTTCCAAAAAGTGTCACCTATTTAAAACACACAATTTCACAATTCACGTGGAGATGGCTGCAACCCTGAGAGAAGTGATGTGTGTGACACTTCATTTTGAGAGACAACAGCTCACATTGACCTCGGCTGCACGCGTGACAGTGAACAAGGGTTGGGTGAGTAGCTATTGTTCAGTTTTCTCCGTTCAAAAAAGAGGATCCGAGCTTATCCATTGCCACACAAGCAATAACTCGATGAAATTTCACAATTTTCAAAAGAATCAGTTGAATCAAAACTTTTTGAAAGGTTGGAACAAAAGACAAGCATGGTTGAGTGCTGTCAAAATTTCAAATTTGTTTCGAAATAAAAGGTGAGCAAAATCTTGTTAAGGAGCTACGTGTCTCTAGACCCGATCAATCAGAAACCGTACCCAAAAGAACTTAGCCATTTCGTGGAAAATTCATAACCTCAATCTCCTAGCAGAATCCGCAGTAGAACAACCAAAATTTAAAATAAGTTTTAAGATTGCAAATGGAAATTTCAACTCGACTTTCAAAACCGATCGATCAAAATCCGCACTTGAATGAAAACTACCGCAATTTGGAAAAAAAAATGAACCACAAGCAGGCTACAAAAAGTAGGGCTACCTGCTGTCGCGGTCTGATGATTTGTGGAAGAGCTTGAGCTCCTGCTGACAAGAGGGTGATGCCAGTGGGTGTGGCAGCAGTGGTCTGGTGATGATGGTGATGGTAGATCACTGAGGCAGGTCGTGCGCCGCTTGCAGTGGCCAGCACCGTGACCCCTCCAGCACCACCACCACTCGCACCTGTGGCACCGCCTGCCTGCGAGACTCCTGCCGGAGACAAGGTCACACCACGGCGGACCATTGTCGTGCCTCCTGTATTCTGTGGAAAAAGACAGTAAGACGGGGAAAATTAGGTAGATGAGAGTAATGAACTGATCCAGCAACGCTAACCTCGTTACTTGCAACGAGACAATGATACAAAAGTTGGAAATGGATCCACACACTACTGCCTGACAAGAACATGAACCAGAATCAAATAAGCCAAGGCTGGACGGAAGTATACGGAGTAAATTGATATTCTTGTAAACTAGTAAGTATTTATAGCGTAAAAATAGTCGGCATTTCCATACAGCGCTGATAAAAGCCAATCGACTTGAAAGTGTGGGAAAATCTAACAGTTTGAAAAAAAACTGGCAAAACTGCAACTATCTACACAAACGATCAGCTAACTTTAAAGGGAATGCAAGATGCAATGAAATGGCAGGAGGATAACACCTCCCCAATACGATAAATTGCTGAAAATAAAAAACAAGTCAAATTTCTCTAACATGAGCTTAGATAAACCGCCATCAAAAAAAAACAATCAAAGCAAAAGTAGCGAGAAAGAATCACCTTTTACAGTGGGAGCTAGTTTGACCCTATTTTTACCCCTCAAAAGGCAGTGACAGAACATTACGGAGGCGGTAATTGTAATCGCACACAATCCCTCCAAAGAAATAAGTAGAAGAAATGAGAGGAAATACAATGGAATGGTCAGAATGTATGTGAAAGCGATTTCTTCCAAAAACACAAGAAACGCCACTGCATTGAAAGGAATTGGCTAAGAAGATACAGTGGGAAACAACGTAATTAAGGTTAGTGGCCACAATAAAACACGATTGCCCTGTTTTCACAACAACAAAATACGACAGTACAAGGGGCTCAAATGTGGCAAATTGCTAGCTATGTATCTAAGGCACCACAAAATCTACCAGCAACAGAGCCCTGCCACATTCAGGCGACATCAAACAGTGGGAATAAAAGATCGTGCCGGCATGTCGTTATCGGTCAAGAAAAACGCGAATAAGAGGGACAAAAAAGTCACAATGGCTATCTAAATTCGGAGTGCAAGCGAAGAATCATACGGGAAACTTTACCGACTTCACAGAGGTACAACGAGGTATAGGTTGTATACGCTGAAAAACAAAAAAAGGTAAGATAGGAGGAAGACGGCATCAGTGCCTTCGCCATTTCAAGCGTTAGAAATTCGAGAAGTTGATTCCACTTCTGCCAACCGCAGAAGAAGAATGAGTTCAAACGAAACCTATCCACAGAATTGTGCAAAAGTGAAAGCATTTAAAAACTAAACAAATGCGTAGAAATAGGGAGCTATCGGCCGATGAGGGTATAGTAAAATCGTAACTTCAACGGTGAATTTGGACCAGCCAATAGGATTAATCAAACGCTACAATACCAGCGAACCCGCAAAATGGGATGGAATCAAATGACCAAATCTGTAGTGGTTGAGAGCCCTTACCGGAAAACGTGGTTGAGTAAGGCAGGGAACGGCCCAGCCCGTAGAGCAAAAGAATGATCCATTGAATCCGGATATTAACAAACACCAACCAAGTGGGAATGATGAAAGTAAACGCTTAGAACCACATTCAATCAAGCGAGTGGGCATTTAGCAAGTTTATTTACCGAATAATGTGATTGAACAGATGGTCTTCTAGATGAAGTCACATTCTAAAAATTAATGAAATCAAGTAATGAAGCATAAAATTAAAGCGGCAAGTACTTGTAATCATATCGGTTTGACGAAATTACAACGGTTGAGAGCGTTCACTGAGGAACGCAACAGATCTAACCAAATACTAAAAGAGCAACAATTGAAACCTATACACGAATTGAGTGATACAAAGCAATTTCCCGCATAGACTCTAAATAGCATACACATCCATCCAACTAGCGGTCACGAAATAATAAAGAGGCGAACATTCGCTCGCACTTCTCTACAGGAGGGGAAGTAAGAACAACGAAAACGTTGTTCGTCAGGAAAAATCAAAAAGATATCAAGTTTTTATACAAGTGAATTAAAGATTACGTCGTCGTGATATGCCAAAAAATACCAAAGCGCATAGACTCCTTGAATTCCAAATAAGGTGGAACTAACTGAGATCACATGGGTAGCGCCAGAGGCCGTGGCAGGTGTGACAGCAAACACCGACTGAGCATTAGCACCGACCACACTGGAACCAACACGGCGCAAAATGCCCGTAGTGGTGGCGGTAGTAGTAGGCACTTGACGCGTGGCAGCGCCCATTGATCCCGATGCAGTATAACGCAAGACCGTCGGAGAGGCACCACTGCCACCATGGTAGCTGACTGATGCGGCCGTAGAGAAGGGCTAGAATCAAACCGAGCCGTCAAAAAGCTTCTACTTAAATCTTGCAGGTAGAAAAAAAAGCTTGAAAGCTTACCAAGATGCTTGCTGAACGTTGAATGCTTGAACTACCACCAGGACTGCCGGTTCCAGAAATAGTAACGATAGTCGGATGCTGTTGGTGAGAGTGGTGGTGAATGCGAGCAGCGGGGAGCACACCCGGAGTGTTGGCGGAACCAACAACAACGGCGGCAGAGCCAGACACAGCCACAGATGGCGTAGAAGTAGCTACCACAGTGATTGAGGAAACACTGGAAGGCGTGGGAGAGGCGGAAGAAGAGGCAACAGCGGCGGCAGCTACAGCAGCGGCTGCTGCTGCAACAGCTTCTGTTCGCTGACGTGCCTCGCGTTCCTCCTTGCTCTTGATTACCATCGCCGGTGTGATCAATGTGTCTGGACTGATGTTGTGCTCCTACAATGGCAAGGGACGGAAGTTCACCAAAATTAAATCAAACGCAATTGTCTGTTCACCAATTTTCCATAATATTGACGAAGCTTTCAAAATAGGGAAGGGCTAGACCAGTTCAAGAGTAACAGTTTATTGCAAAGTCACCTTTCACTGAGCCTTATTGAATTAGATATCGCCTTAAGAAAATGTCGGAAGCAAATTTCTAAGTGCTTGTGATATTATTTTACTACAAGTGAAAATGGTATATGGGCATAAGTGAAACCAGCATCCAAAACTAGATTTTCAGAAACCCCTCGGCCACTATACTGAAGCCTTGTGAATCAGTTTTTGAATTTGTTTCCTATTCCTTGCGGTCGCAAATGTAGTCAGCTAAATGCCCATAAAACTCTGCAGCTATCTCAATAGCAGCATAGCAACCATTAACGCCATCACCAAGGAGGCCAATCACTCACCTGCAAAGCAGCAATATGTGACGGATTTTTTTGAATCACCGTAGCTCCGCTAGGCAGTTGTGGTGGTACTTGCGAGGCCGAAGCAGCAGCCGCTGCGGCCGCAGCAGCCGCCGCAGCGTTGCGCATCAACATTGTCGCAGCGGTCGCTGGTCCGCCCATTCGCTGCTGCGCTTGCGTCTGAGGATGATGAGAAGAAATTATTGTAGAGGCACCAGGATGGTGATGAAGATGATGGAGGTGGTGGAGACTACTAGAACTCGCTGACTTGGGCGTCGCCTCGCGTATACACTTGCGAAGAATGCTGATTATTTGATTGTCTAGCGGGCTGGTGGTGGGAGCGGAAGTGGTGACGGTGGCAGAGCCTCCTGAAGGTTGAGTAGAGGCGGTGCCCAGGGAAGAGAGCTGTGACTCAAGGTGCTAAAACACAAGGGGTGAGAGGTAGAATCTACTTAAGTCCTTGGTAAGCAGCGCAATCGTCTCCTAGGAAGGTCTGTTAATAATAAGACACCAAATTTACTAGTTGATTGAGGACAGATTACTAATAACACCAACTTCTGCCCATTTGTAATTATTTACTGTAGGTCCAATTAAAAGTCTTACGACACAGCCAAGGAACTGGATCACGAAAAGCCACTTCATAATCACAGTGGATCACTCAAAAGTTCAAGGTTGGGTTAGGAGGGATACACAGAGAAGCCCGTAAGATAATATAATAATAAAGCAAACAAACGGCAGTTGAATTATCGTGGGAGTTGACGGTAGAGTGAATCCGCATCCCCAACTTAACAACATGAAATGGATTTTAAGATTTCCTAAATTTCAGCTTAATGGAGTTATTCAACGATTTCCGTATACACCCGTTCACATAGAATGAGGGAGAGAGCCAGCAACGAAATTGGTCTGGCTCTATGGATTGATGCCACTACTTAAATGTGCAGTGAGTAGGAAGTTTTGCATTGGCCTAAACAGATTACCTGGGGCCTTGTTCCGATCTTGAAAACAACTCGAGGTCAACGCACTTCTCAGCAAATACACAATACTTGCTTGTTTAACACGACTGCGTACCTCAGCAATTAGTGTAGCCACCTCAAACAACTTATAAATTGGGGTGATCCAGGATGGCCTTTAAATAACCTTAAAACCACACACTTGAAAATGAAGGCAGCGCACGAAATGTAAACACCACGCGACTGATTCACATATGAATAGTGTATGCGCGAGAAATTGGACAATTTACTCAGTCCACAGGCCGCATTACATGAGAAAAAGCAGAAACTTCACATCCGAATGATACCACTTAAAAACCCACCGGGTAACAAATAGTACATACTAGTATTAATCTTGCATAAAATTCCTTTAAAGCGCTCTCCTTCATATAACTTTGCGAAACTGTGGCAAAATGTTTATTTTCCTGGAATCAATTAAGCTGCACAAATAGCTGCCCGTATTAACACTCTTTGACCAATGAAGAACGCGGTTAACAAACAACTCACGCATCAGCTACTTATATGCCAAATAAGTAGGGCCCGCTTAAGAACCACTTTACCCAATCATTGTAATCGATTTGAGCGACCAAAAAAAGGAACAACGCAGAGGGAGGAGGAAATATTATGCATAGAAATAACCGGATAGTTTTTGAGTTTGTTTGAAGGACCATAGTTGGTTAACGAATACGCCACACTACTTGAGCATGAAGTGAGTAGCAGCCGTCCAAGAATAACTCAAAACGGGCAAACCGACCAATTTCAACAGTTGAGAGTATCATGCAAAGAGTACATTCACCGCATAAATGTGATCAGCACTATGCACTACTTAAAAAACGAAGTGAGCGCCATTCACCTGAAAAAAACACCTCGAACTGGCATCTTGACCAATTTCAGCAGCACAGAGAAAAAGGAGTTATCACGCGACAAGAAAAACCGGTAGCTCCTGAATCTGCTGGAGAAGATCAAGCTGATCAACGGACACATCATGCTATCGAAGTATGGAATGGGCGTCAATAGCTCAGGAATCGCCCCACACTCAACTTAACAAAATTGCATAATGATTATGTACCAGGAAGTACTGGTAGCCCCTCAACTTGTTGGCAGGACTGGCGCTGGCGCCACCGGCGACGGTTGTAAAGTCGTTTGACACACCACCAACAGAGTTGTTTTGATCCAGCGGACTGGATGAAGACGGCAGGATAGGGGTGGAGAGACCACTCTTCAACTTGTTCTTCACCTTCCGTCCAACACCCGTCGACGACCCATGCTGCTGCTGGTGATGATGTTGGTGCTGCAGATGGTGGGCATAGGACGATACCGACCCATCTGTGGAAGAAAAGGAGTATAGTGTTGATGGTGGTAAATTCAAATCAGCAGGAATGACTCATAAATCAGTAATTTGTTTGAATTTCTAAAGGCTTGCGTTACACGTGACTACCAACTGCATTTAAGCCAGACCAAATTTATTCTAATCTATGATATGCGTGTTTTTGGACACCTAATATCAACGAGTCAACTGAAATAGTTTTTTTTAAAATAACATTTATCTTGATTTGCGTGTTACTAGTACTTATAGACACCGTTGGTCGCATTTGAGAAAGTTGGAGTGATTAATGCCTCCACAGTTTTCCACGAATTTCAAGCAGCGATGAGATCGCCAGTGGGATTTGGGAGACTGAGGGCAATATTTGAGCATTATAAAGTTGTTTCACACAAATTATGCTTACTGTACATTTTAATAATTCAAGAGGTAGAAAAACTGGCAAAGCCAATGAGCCACGACCTTCATTAACCAGGGCGCACTACTGTCCCGAATTTTGCGCCGCCAGTAGCAGCAAGACTTGAATACATTTGCGTCAACCAAAAAGTGGAAAATTTTAAGCCTGCAAATCGCATTTCCTTCTTGACTTAGCACAGAAAAGCTACGTGGGCAGCTGGTATAAAGGCTGAAACTTCATGCTAAGGGGTAGAAAGGTCGTCTTTGAAGTGAAGTTTAAAGACAAGTATTATAAAGAAACACCTCACTGCACATCAAGATCCCACCAGTTCAGTTTGTCAAGGCTGTGCTTAAAGAGTGTAAAAGAAGAGTTCAGAGAAGCAGTAACCAACGTATTTTGAGCGCCTATGAGGCAGTAAAACGGTCCATTTTTGGTCGAAAGTGTACTCGCGAGCGCGACAAACTACAGATAGAATAAAAAGGAGTCATCTCATGAATAGAGTTACATAAAATCGACTACAAGTGAGACTGCCGGCAGCACTTGGGTCAAACGAAGCAATTCGGGTGCCATTACCTATCACCAAGCTTAAATGCTTAACATTTATTCCAAAATGGACTATCTCTCAGAAAATTAGAGATGTCTGCAATTTACCTTTGACTTCATTACCAAAGTTCTCCCATTAATTAAACCATTGGCTGTACTTGAGTCATCAGGATTTACGAGGGATGTGTTCCACACTCGATACAAGAGACTACTGGCTTGCTGCACTTCAACCAACTGAGGCTATTTACAAGCAACTGGACATGGCAACTTTTGTGAAGCTCAGCGATGACGAGAAGCACTAAACGTCAACCCTGCAAATCTCCCCTTTTCCATTTAGCTTAGTACAGGGAAATTCCATCGACAACCGACATCCTAAAGGCAGCCAAATGGGCAAACCTTTAAAAGTAAACTCTAGAAATATTTCTTCGGAGGAAAATAAACTTTTCACTGCACAATTACGCATTCAAACAAAAACTGAAAGGAAGTAAATTCTGCGAACAGTTAGCCGGCATATTACGATCGAGAAATAGCATGACTTAGTTTTGATTAAAATTACTACCATAAAGTGTGGAAGAAAAATTTTATTCGAAAATTGAAACAAAACTGTTAGTTGGAGAAAAGTACAGAACAGCAGTGACATTTTACAAATTATCAAAATTTTACAATTTTGGTTTGGTTTTGAATATGTCACAGCCTACTTATCTTATCTCAAGTACTTTTCAATTTGCGTGAAATTAAGGCAGAAACACTGCCGATCGGGAAAAATTAACCAAATGAGTATCTGTTCGCTCAAGTACGCACAGCTGAAGAAAATTCGCACAAACGGACAACCTTAGTTCCAACCACGAATGAACATGGTGGAAGCCAAGATAAATCACGTTGAATTAACAGAAAAATTCGCTGAGGCGGCTACGAAAGAATTGGCCCACATATTTGAAACGGCTACTATTTCAACAACATTGCAACCTTTGAAACCAAACAGACAGCTGGATGGTTACTGCTTACATGTGGACTAAGCCAGCGAGTATCAGGGCCCATAAATTGATCGCCTCATCAAAAACTGCCTGCTTTTCATTGCTATGACAACAAAGACATCTTTTCCAGAATCACTAAGTGGCTGGACATGGATCCTATCGAACACCCATGTGAAAAACGACGAAGGCTGTTCGAACAACCCTCATCAAGTGAGCCATATGTACTAATGCGCTTCAGGCCAAAAAAAACTCCCTACTATGGATCACGTTCGCTGTTGTCCCTTTTAACCCATTTATGCAGCGACAACTGATTTAGGGTTTGGACGAAGCATATTCAAACGAGTCAAAAGTAAGCCGAATTGGATAGTAGGAGCTAAATTAGAACAAATTGATGCAGACAGATCACTTGAGAGGGCCATAATGGAACCGGTGCAACCACAGCTAACTCAGGCTCGGACAAATTAAAAATGTTACAAAAAAGAATTTGAGATCAATTTGATACCTAGATGTAGGTGCCGGTACACCAGCACCAAAAATTATTTACCAAAATTGAGGGGCTAGCGACGCCCATTTGACCCAAACATGTGGAGCTCCTTCTGACTGCCAAGCCATCTACATGCGACCAAACATACTGACCTTCATCACCAAGCGGAAGTAGCAAGTCGGCCACAGAGGAGGTCACGAGGGCAGAGAGTATGCGGTAGTAGGCCAGGAGGCATTGGCGACAGCTGCGGTAGGCGCGGGTAGCATGAAAGTTGTTGAGGAAAAACTCGACAAGACGGAAATTAGGCATTCGTGAAGAGGTAGAGGCAGCTGCTACTTGATAGTGGGAGTGAGAATGACACGAGTTGCTGCCATTGAGGGGAATGTCTTGGAGTTTAGTGGTACACTGGAAAAAAAACGAGGCAATAAAAGTAGACAAATTGCAGAGATACCAAGAACTCTCATGAGGACATGGATGATTGATTATATTTTAAATGGCGAGAAGAGACAAGAACTCGTAGTTTGGACTGGCCAGCGTGGTACACACTACGATAAAGGAGGAACGACTAAACTTGTTGACAGAAAACGAACTTGTTGAAACTAAACGTGAGGTGAAATAGTGGAGTGGGAAATAAATAACGAATTTCAGCCACCAAGCAGCATTATTAACGAGAATTAAAACTAGTGATCAAACGTTGATGGGCCCGTCACGATGACGGTATAGACAATAGACTCCTTCCAAAGCGAGCAATAGAGACAGAGGTTCAGATCCTAAAACGGCCAACGGGAGATAAAGTAGCCCACTTTGCAATTTGTGCAGAAACCAACTAAGCACCATTGCAAAACCATTGATAGAGACTCATTAAAAACATCCAAAATGACTGAACATCTGGGTACAGTATTTTTATTAAGTTACCTTACAAAGGGGGTAACAAAATGGGCATGGGACAAGGGAGATTTTACAAATCTTATCATGCATAGGGCAGATAAGTTGCCCGTAAACTGAGGGCTAGCAGATCTAGTTTGGTGCGGATTGAGCGAACTGGGACGCTAACCTATGGATGTGAGTGGGGTACAAAACAAGTAATATTAAAAATGTGGATCAACAAAACTACATACAAATATGAGAATTTCTCATCGTAGAGGCGGCAAAAGTGCGTCAAAACTGCTGGTTGAAGTAAATCAGACCGGCTCAGAAGAGGATCTTCCATGGATCCCATTCCATTCTGAACAACGCTAGTTTAAAATTTATGAAATTAAATGCATAAATTAAAACAACATTTAGGAGTTTCCACGAATAGAGAGGTTTCGGATGCCTTAAAACCCATATGATAGAGACTTCAATTTGTGCATTTCAATCCAAGGCCATAACTTGGAGTGGAAAAGGCGTTGGAGAATTTATTATAGTTAAATTTATGCAAAGACGCGGACAAAAATTTGACTTAGCCGTTGAAATGGGAATCGAACAACAATTAGTGGTTCACTGGACCCATCGCAAAGGCACCCTACCATCAATGACAAACGTCACTTCACAAGGCATGAAATGAGGTGGAAAAGTTATAACATCACCGCCCCCAACTTTCAGGAGGGTGAATACCCTTTATGTAGCGCGCCAAGTGCATTAGTAGATTTTGAGAGCGAAGTGACAGCTCGGAATGACAGAATAGTAAATTAATCAATGGAAGAGAAGAATTTCATGTTGGAAAAAACTCCCCCGCAACTCACATGCGTCAGGTTGGATTAAGTAACCTTCTAAAACTTATTGCATCATTCGAGAAGCCCTAGTACCCGTAGGAATAACTTATGACTAACATTTTTGCACAGTGAGCTAGGCATCTTCAAAAAGTAGTTGAGTGAAATTCCACCTTTCGTGGCTGTAAATGACTCGAGATTGCGACTATACGGTAGATATTCTAAGTAGAAAAAGGCAAAAACGAATACAGAGATCATGGGATTGGAAATCCCGCAAAAAATATCTACTTAATTAACAAAGGCGGGTAAAACAGCTCCACTGCCTCACTTTCACAAAAATGATCTTATGCGGTAAGGTAGGGTTTATATAGCTTAAACTTTTATCACCCCGAAGGAATTTGTGATGCACAGCACCATAGCAAACTAAAAAGAAGTCAATATTGCAGCAGAATGAAACTAAGCAGTGGCATACAGCTCCTAAGCAAGTCGCATCACCCCACAACAGCAATATCGCTGAAACGAATCAACTACCAGCTCTCACTACTTGTTTACTTGAAACTCGGATGATGAATTCAAACTAGAATTCAATTACTTCTAACAAACAGCAAAAAATACTACTTGCGTCAGTTTATGAATAGATCTTAAATAAGAGTAGACTTACCATCAACAAAGCAGCCTCCTCCAGAGGTGACCACTCAAGGGGTTTGACATCATTGAACGATGATTGGGGATGCCCCGCAGTCGACGAGGAGCCATATTTGAAGGACACCAGGCCGGAGGAGGAGTGGGAACCCTGAATAACGGCGGCCAAAAAAGCGTAAGTTGATATTTGGACCGGCAAAAAAGGTAACACGCATACACGCAAGCCAAGTAAAGCCACATCTCATTAAACACACACACATACGCGCGCGCGAGCACACGTACATACAAGGGTTAAATGGCTCTGGCAGACAGACGAACCAATCAGGCAGTAATATTGGCAGGATTGCGACAGAGTAGCGTCGCACAGTCAAGAAACGGGTAACATTTGCGGTGACCAACCTCATAAGGAACGAGGGAATGTACGATTCGACAAGAAACAAGCTTTGACTCGAAGGGGGGAGGAGGACAAAACGAAGAAAGAAGATTAGATAACGGCATGCTGGCCACCAGAATATCCGAGGCAAATAAATTATTACAGCCTGGATGCTTTATTATTCTAATAACATCAACTGGTGTTTAAAAAGTGCAATCCTGAAGCTATGAATATCCTAAAAACCTTTTATTGCTCCCATTTCAACCGAACTGTATACGTCACACGATATGCTGCAGCCAAATAGCATAAACTGATAACGTCAAGCACTTGCATCTGGTTGAATCACTCCACAAAGCAACTTTTCCCATTGCTAAACAAATATGCAGAAGGGATTTTCAGACAGGGCATTTCCTACTAATTTTTAAACATTCTAGGCAGTGATAACACGGCCGTTTGAATACGCATTGCATCGTGATTCTACAGATCACAAACTAACAAGGCGTCATGTTTACTACCACGTGCGTGGTGACACCGCAAGTAATTCGCTAAGAGTCGTCCGAAGCGTGATGATCGGATGACAAAGTCATAGCGAATGCCTCGTGTCAATATGGAAATCCTAAATACTAAAACCCAAGTTCTGTATCCTCCAAAGTCTACTACCCCTTATATTTATAAGGTAGCAGAAATAGTAAATAATCGCTATCATTATTTGGTGTAAAATAATCCTTCCAGATATCCTAAACAAACCATTTGTTTAACCTCATGTTGCTATGGCTCATTAACTCTGCCGCAAACCAATACGACATGGCATACAGGTCAAACCCCCCAAAGCGGGGCAGTTGGCTACTTTGAATGTAACCAAAGGACAGACACTTCACGCCAGTTGATGGTTTGAGGAGTTCCGATTGGCCAGACAATTTTAAAATTGACTACAGTCTCTCAAACGCTGCTCTTAAGCTTAAGGAATTTCTCCTCCAATTAACTAGCCAGCCAAGTGACCACACGTCTTGAAAAGTGTAAAAATTGAATATCGCTATTTCAACATCATATACACTACAGACGGCAACTCAGCAAAATACTACAAAGTCTTCAACTTATAACGAAAAAAAATTGGTCATTAATTAATGGGCGAGAGTTATTAACTGCTCACTACTATTTCAATTCTCGGTGGGTAATGCTAAAGGATTTGAAATTAACATTCCAAGCCTTCGATGTGCCAGCATAACCATTGTTTGATCGGAGATTGTCCTTCGAACCAATTTATACGAACAATTTATCCCTAATTTAGCGCCACTTCCGCCAGTTAATATAAGCTCAGATCCAATAAAACAGGCTAAATAGCTCAAAACATCGAGCGTTCAGTTGGCGAGGATGCGACTAACCAGGTATAAACCGTACCTTCAGTCATATGGACCCCCATTATTTCCCTAGCTTCCAGTCACCACCCCGTTGGTGTAGTGTTCCATTCACACCGTTTCTGTTAAAGGCTAAATAGTAAATTCTGCCTAGACTCCAAGACTGCACAATACCATTGACTGTTTACAACGGCACCCACAAAATGAAGGAGCTGCGCCGGCCGACTTCGACTTAACTTTACCTGGCGATCAAATCAATGCCTTGCAATCTGTAAAATCCCGCTTAGCGACTTAATCATTACCTTCACAACGGTTCCAGACAGGCGATCCATCGTTAAGGTGGCTAAATGGCTCTGTCGGCTGGTTGGTCATTAAAAACTCGTTTACTTTGGTCCACATGCAACTGCCTCGAATAAGTTGATGACTTTCCGCCACTACTTTATGGGTAAACTTAACAGGCAACATCCATTACACTCTTCTCCCTGAATAGATGGGACTCACCTGCCTCTGACCAGCAGCAGCAGCAGCTGACTTCCCTGTCGACGTAATGGCATATTTAGCAAGGAGATGGGGGTTATTGAGGGCTGAAAATACTCCTGCTGCACCATTAGCAGCTGCTGGAGTGGAGCCGCCGCCAAAACCACCGAGGCGTGCCGAAAGTGTGGCCGAGGTGGACGATGTCACGCGACGAATTCGCGCAGCGGGACTGAAAGGGGTGCCTACAGCACTGGCACCGCCGCTTCCAACACCACCACTTTGATTGACAGTGCCCACCGCGCCTCCAGCGATGGCTCGTAGATCGCGCGAGCAGAAGGGACGTGGAATGGAGATCTTCTGGTTGGAAGGGAGAGTCAAGGTGAGGGTAGTGGAAATGGCGGTGGGAGCGATTGTTGGGGTGACAGCTCCGGAGACGGTGGTAGAGACAGTGCCCGTACCGGTGCCGGAGGATGAGGTGGGAGGGAGATCGGATTGATCCTGTGCGGAAGCACCAAACGGCGGCTTTTCGTCACCTGGAAGGAGCGAGGAGACCAGTAATCAATGCTTGGGGGTTTAAATCGAGATGTAATTTAAAAAGCAGAGGAGTTGGTTAGATAAGTCAAACCTAAATTAGCCCTATTTTTAGGAGTCTTATCAATGCTCGAAAAGGTGGAAATAGACTAAAATATAGGAAGTACACTTGATAGAATTTAGTTTTTTACGCAACAGAGTTGAATTGAGGGGGCCTAGTTTGGCCAATAATCGCCCAAGAACACGCAATATTTAGACACGTAAGATTGAGTTCTGAGAGCCACTATTCCTGTCAGTTGTTATCTTTTGAACGACAATCGCTACCCAGCTTCTGGCGGAAAAATGTCATTATTCCTATACCAAACAAATGCGGATAGTAGTGGTTAATCTCAAACGACACAATGGATCTAAGTTAACTTTGACAGAGATAACTACAATGCTAAAAACAGCCTATTATAATTTCTTATACACCTTTATAACCTGTTTCAAGGGTTATGAACTGCCTAGTTGGTAATCCATTAACCGTCTTAAAATACTTCAAAGAAGACCACTAATATTTTGATATGCTGATGCTTTCTAGATGTCTGACAAAACATTCCTGGGTTTGTGGAAAGCATGAAATTGCGCAGATACATAGAGGCCGACCGCAAGGTGGGAACAGCGAGCGCACACACCAATGCGACTGCGGTGACGTCAAAGACACCGCTGCCAAAATATAGTGCCGAATGTGTATACACTCATGAGAGTGGAAATGCCAATTTCCAGAAGGCCCCAAATAATTGCCGATGTGCCAAAGGCATATACGTAACTAGAAATACCACTCTGTACGAAGTATACAGTTTCCCTCCTTAGATTGATGAAATCATCGGCAAGTAAGGCCAAAGAATCAACAAAACCATGAAATTTGAGCATTTAAGACCTTTCGAAGGCTCAACCCACCCTCTGAATGCGATGTTCTTCTACCGCTACCACCAGTTACGACAGGAGAGTTAGCAGCAGCGGCAGCAGCGGCAGCAGCCTTGTTACTGGCTGCACGTCTAGCAGCCATCGCAGCAGCTCCAGTGAGCTTGCGTTTCTTAGCGGGTGGTGCAGTAGCGCGACTACCACTTGCACTGACGCTATTGCGAGCGGAGAGCGCCGCGACGGCCGATCGTTTGAGTGCGTAGCTCATGGCCGGCGATGCGGTTTCGACTGACGATTTAGTGGCGGCGGAAACACCGACAGCAGGGCTTCCACTAGCACCACCGGGATATCTTGCAGCGGTGGTGTTAGTGGAATCAAATAGCGGAGGTACGGCGGTAGAAAGAGGAGGTAGCTCTGCTTCGGTCATTGCCTCGGAGGCGTAGCCCCAAGTGGTAGCAGAGGACGAGGAGTTGGTGCGAGGTTGGGTGGCGTCTCTGGAAAGATTGAGTCTGTCGAAGGGAGCGGGAAGAGGCTCTTTGCAGAACTCGGGGTCCTCAAAGAAAGAGGGCACCCAGAGCTAGAAAAGAAGAAACAGCAACGTACATCTTTGAGTAAAGTATTTATAAAATAGGTTACATCTAATAAGACTTCTGCAATCAACCTGAGACTGATCCTAAACAAGGGATATTTATCCCTCATTAATGATAATTAAGTTCACTCTTAATCGGTGTGTGAAGTCACCCGGCTTCTCTCGACTGGAGTCGGCTCCCGAATCCTTCTACGATATGAATATTTTGAGTAAACTTTGCACTCTTCTCTCGAGGAGTTTTCTTGAAAGACAAAAGATAGCAAGAGGATAATTTTGGTACCAATGTGTACGAAACTACCCTAATGATACCTCCTTGGCAATTTTAAAACGCCAGCGATATTAATTAGTCTTAATTTGACCGGTCACAGGAGAACGATATTGAATGATAGCACACTTAAAAGCAACAAGATAAAGTGGAAATCGAGAGCAACTTGACAAATTTACGCACATTCTAAGCATCTCTGGAATTTACACAGTAAATACTGGCACTAGATAATGGATGGCACAATTGAGTCTTGTAATGAAAACAAAGGGGTTTCCAAGGGCCATGATAAAAATGCGTTGATGAAATTATTTTCGATAGTACTACAAATGAGGCGGCATAAATAAAAGCAACTACAAATACAAAAAAAATTTAGTAGATACGTCTACCAGATGTGATTGCGAATGCTTGCGTCTGTACAAAAGTTTTTTGATGTTTACATTCCTCCCAAACTTTTCTAAACGCACTCCCCATTAAATTACTAGCAACACGAAAGCAGTTTAAAATTAAATTTGCGCTTCAAGAACCATACCCAACTCACTCTCTCATCACCTTTACACTTTCGGACCATAAAAGCGCATACAAACACAGATAAGAGTGAAAATTAGCATTCTTTACAAAAAGGAATTCAATCTACAGTAGTATCGTCTTCCTAAGAAGAAAAAAGGTCCCGCAATTTTACTTCATTGCGAATTTAAAATGTCATGAAGGAATGAAAAAAATACATAAAGCTGAGCTGACATGAAATATGAGGAATTGAAAATATGATTACTAATCCGCTTGCTTGTGTAAATCAATGCCACTTACTCAAGCCAAACAGTTTCTGCATTAAACATACGAAACAGGACCAAAAATGGAATTTACCAGATAGTACAGGAAGGCCAACAAAGTGATAAAACGACATGTTGAGGCCCCAGTCTAATACAATGAACTACAGTCCGTATGAATATAGCTGAAAGTGGCAATAAAACGGGGCTTACCGGTAGCTTAAAAGCATCCTCAATGGGTAGATCATTCTCATCAGTGATTTCATCCTCGATCACACTCTTCACACCCTCTCCAGGGGGCAAGTAGAAGAGAGACTCCCCTTGGCCCATAGTCAACTCCATGACGGCTTCCAGAGTCTCTCTCCAGCTGGCCTGATCCAACTCCCACGTCTCGAGGACCTCGGATGGTGCAAGCTTAACTGGAGGTTGGTGAAATAAGACGTCACCACAGGAATCGGAACCGGTGGTGAAAAGAGCATCTTCCGAGATTGGTGGCGAAACTGCCGCCTCCAATTGAGAACTCAGATCGTCTCTGTGCATCTCTGCGGCTATGGCGGCGGACTCAGCGAGGCTGGAACACCAAGCTTGAACATCTCGTGGCGGCTCATGGAGGTCAAAGCACTGAATGAGCTGCAGAGGAAATTGCTCATCTAGTAGTGACAAGTTAGTTAAATGAGACACCACTCTTGATAAACAGAGGAGAATAGTTACTCCACGGTTCAACAAAACGCACGAGGGCCGAACAGCAAGTGAGTATAAGGTCGGTTGGCGTTTTTTACGCGAACTAGTTATTGTCAAGGTACTTAGATTCTTTATTTAAAACAGTGGGATTACGAAGTACGACGTATAGTTTGACGAATGAAAATGTATTCATAGGAGTTAAAGAAAGTCACAGTTTGTGTAACTACATTAGGACTTCTTTGTAGGTAAAAAATAATAATGGAAAAAGTGAAAGCCGGTTTCTCGGTCAAAAAACCTTAACCATACATTTCTCATGGTTTAGGCAACAAAAATTGACTTAAAAAGTACAGAAGCTACAATTATTTGTCATACCAAGTGATTACTGAACTGTCGAGTTCCTTGGCACAAAAAACAATCATATGGTATCAGAAATACTTAATTCCACTGGTAATACAAGATAAAGTGCGTAAAACGGAGATAAATTCGTGACAAAAAATAATCAAGACAGTGAAAGAAAACAGCCGTTATGATTCATGCTAACTTGTCCTATAAAAAACAGTGACTATTGAAAGTAAGAACAGATTCATCTAGCGGTGTGGCTCAATTAAATATCGAATGTCGCATTCTAGCAAACTTTACAGTCCATAAGACAACTGAAAGAACTAAAAGCGAACCTTTCAGATAAGAAATAGCACTTACCATTGAACTTCACTTTAACAGAGACTAGTAACTGTCGCATTTAACACATCAGGTTAATGAGGCAGCTAACCAGTTAGACTTATAAAATGACAACCACACTTACCAAATCCTTTTGAATTGGTTCCCGTTTATGGAAAAGCGAGGCATTATCCGACTCCTCATCCTGTGTGGTAGTCGCCTCCTCCTCCATTCCGTCTGAGTCCAGCGGGGGCATCGGGGTGGCCGAGGAGGCTTGCGATTGCAAAGGTGGCCGCGCCGCCTTGCTGCGCCAAAGGGCGCGCCGACGAAGACACGAGACCAACTGTTGTACCACGTTCGGCTGCACCCGAGAGGAAGGGGGAGATAGCAGTGGCAATGCGGCAATAGCGCCACGTGATCTGACGGTGGACGCGAACACAGTAGCAGCAGCGGGGGGCGAAGCGGTCATGAAAACCGAGTCAGGGAGGAGTTGGATGGCCGTCGACTTGACTAGACGGGCCTCCACACTGTCCCCACTCTCCCACTCTGTAACCAGTCGGTAGGCTTGGAGGAGAGGTGGAAGGGGTTCATTGCAGCGGGCCCTCGGAGGCACGTCTACTAACCCGTTTATTGACCAGCAGCGCAGCCTTTAGGGAAGGGGGAGAAAATAAGATAAACGTACCGATAGTCGAAGATTTCAAAAAAGAGCAAAGTCAAATAAGGGCTTGAGATCAAAAAGTATCGAGAATGGGCACTTTAACAAGATACCGTGAAGCGAATCAATTGATTATCAGCAAGTGATCTGAAAAGTAAAGCTAGATTGTACGATAAAAGGCAATTAAGTTTAATAAAAAAAATATCGGAAGCAAATGGACATCGTGATAAAACCTATAATAACCTTTAGATAAACTTTTGAAGACCCAGCAAATTTGTTTGCAGTCACACATTTCGCAATCGAAGGCTATCTGTACGAGGCGCAAAACAAACATAATAATCTCCCTTTAAACTAGTTAACCTACTATCGCAAAAATACAAAATACATCGACAGAAGTACTAGCTGGGTAGGCCAGCTTGGTAGAGTGTACATAGAGCTGGTTAAGAGTTAACCCAACTCAAATCCATTTCCATACAAAAGTGTTTGTTTAAGGGGACTCTTCCCCTTCACCATGGACCATGATATTTGAAGGGGAATTTATCCTACCATCTCCCATGTAGAAATCACAAAACATGTTTAGATGGCGCAATAAGGATAAAAAAACCACTGCAGAGATTCATTAGTTTTTAATGAATAATTGAGGAATTTCGCCTATGTATGTCAAAGAAAATTCGTAAAACACCGCAAGTCTTGAAAACCTATTTTTTATAACAAAACCCACATGGGTTTTGCATTGATGTGAACGGGAAAAGAGATAGCTGAACAATAGAGAGGAGAGAGCGAGCATTAATGGGGAGCCAAAATGGGGCGTACCTGCTAATTAGTCCACGCTTTTTAAATCTAGAAGGCAACGAGCAATTTAGTGTTGTTAAAGATGCTTTTCATGGATAAAAAGAAGCCACTTGAAGTGCACTTTAAGCAGTGTGGAAAACAGACGGCAGTGCTGCCGACCAGAATTGAGAGTACAGAACGCAACACAAGATTTTTCCTTAACAAGACACTTTAGAGCCATCAATCTATCATTAGAAAAAATGACATCTTTAATAGTTTCTTGTAATATAATCTCGGTATCAGAATGCTCAAATCTTTGTGTTTCCCCACGAAAAAATAGCGCAACACGATGGTACCAATGTCACCATTAGGCAAATTTATTCCCATTCAAATAATCTCAACTGCCATCTCCCTTATTTATCGTTAATTACACCCACTCGCCCTGTCACATTTTCGGAATTTTAGGCTAGGTAGACTAGTATTCATGAAAAAGGCATATCCCAATGTTACCCAAAGTGAAGGTGCTTGATGCAGTACCTTTATCGGAACTCTGAGCAAGAATTACGACTACCAGTCTCAGGGCTCATATTCTTAGTCATTTCTTTTAATTAAATGCGTTACGGGCAGCAAAAATGCTAAAAATAATGTTTATTGAATGAATATGCAGTACAAACAAAGCCTACACAATTCCCCTCCACTTTTAATCCACTGAAAATATAGGCAGTTCAGTCGCCTATCATCTTCCTTAAGTTGTCGATTCAAAATAAAGAAAACGGGGGTCTAATGTCACTATAACTGTTGCATCTTTCCCAATAGTTCCCAGAAAGCAAAAAAATTGAGTAGGGATCTAAAAGAGAAAAAAAATTACGTAAAAGTCGAGCCCGTACTTTGATTTAACCGTACTGACAACATCTTTTCGCCAATCCGCGTCGCAGATGACGAGACGTGTATCCGGCCCTGTCCGCAAGCCAGCGACAGAGAGAGGTGGGGAACGGGCATGGAGGAGAACAAGGAGAGGACCCTGAGTGCCACCAGGCCAGGCGTTCACCTGCTCCATCCACAACGATCCCCCAACTCCGCCACGACCATCGTCCGCTGGCATCACCGAATTCGCTCCATCGTCAGCATCTAGGTGATCAATAGGTGCGCGACGCAGAGCAAGATTGGCCAGGTACGGATCGGTGGACAACCAGGCGGCGAGGAGGTCGAGGAATGCAGTGCGGTGACAAAGGAGGAAGATGACACGGGGACGAGAGAGAGAGCGTCGATTTGGGCATTGTTGTGGCAATTTTGTCTCAGTAAGTTGCGGCGGTGGTGACGGTGATCGAACTAGATCGAGCAGAAGGCTGCGCAGCCGTTGTATTTTGCCTGGAATGGAAACTCCCCATTGGTAATAGAATCATTCCCCCATCGAATCCATCCTCTGCTTTTCCACAGAATACAGACTGTGAATAACTTAAGATGCCATTTCCACCCATTACTGCATTGAGGTATCTGAAACTGCTCTTGGAAAATCCCAAGCGTAACAAAACCTAAAAAATCAATCAATCTTCCAAATTAAGACACCGTTCCACACTTTAGGACAGATCTTTCCTTCTTTTTATAAATATTCTCAATGTTTATTGGGACTGACTTAAAATAGCCTTGGAAAAATAGCTTCACATCGACAGTCTACGGTAGCAAGCCAAAATGCGTCTGGTCCAACTAGGGGCCTAGGGTGGCACCTTATCATAAGCAGGTGGATTAATGACTTCGGCCGATGTTCCCGCGTCTCGATGTTGATATTGCTTATTCATAATTTTAGACCATTTCGTGAGCAAATACGTGCATTTAGAAGTCACGAATATCAAAATTTGATTCCTTTTCATAACTGATTAAGTGTGAAATACGACTGAGACGGTGAACGGAAAAGGGTGGAATCATTCTACAAATTGATGTAAATATTCAAAATAATGCACGTCCTATGAAGGATAAGGGGAGGGAGTAAATTTTGGACAATTTCGGTTACAAAACAAACACTTCATGAGTAAATGCCTGAACTTTATAGGGTGTTGAACGACCGCCAAAGCTCCCTTAAAAACTAATTGGTCTTTCACAGGATCCATTTTACTGGTCAAAGTACGTACCCAAAAAGCATCACCACGAATATGGACGATATAAAAACACGTTTTAGAATGAAAGAGGACGGAGATCCTTTACAGGTTAACATTTAACGGAGAAAAATTTATAATCGAATAAACTTTCGAACACCGAGTTTCAAAATAACGGACCAAATAGCATTTCAAAAATGACTTTAGCTGTGAACAAAATAAATTAAAACTTTCAACTACCAAAACGATGGGGTCCTTTTGGAGTCTGACATCACTATTTTCAAGAAAAATTTCCATTCTGTTACCGCTAAATTGGATACAAACTTAGGTACACTCAGCGTCCAAGTGACGTACCAGAGGCGGTGAGGAAGTAGGGCAGAAGATGAGGTACTGTATGGGGAGAAAGCCACCGGGTGGAGGACAAGAGGGGGTAAAATCGGTCCATAGCCATCTTTACATCCACGGATGTTTGAGGACATGAGGACACATCCGAAAGCTGTGAAGGCAGACCAATAACTCTGTCACGAGTACAAAGTAGGCCGAAGGACGAACTGCAGAAGGCAAAAGGGAAGGACATTACCAGAGACTAGCTAGCTGTATTGAAGCAGAAAGAATTCAAAACGGCGACCAAGCAGCCCCACACAAAGATCCAGAAGTGTGCTGAAGTCTGTTCATACCATCGAATGCTGCCGCGCTCAAAGCCCTTCTGTTCGTATGACAATGATACAGCGCATTATTCAATCAAATTCATTGATAAATTCGGAAGTCCTCCTATGGGAAAGATCATCGCATAATCGCTTTCGACTTGGAGTTAGTTCTAGCCAACCAAACTACCCTTTGGTAGTCGAGGTGTAAGATCGATCAAGGAGAGGACTGAAAGCAGGAAGGCTATTTAATTAAATCACATTCCTGCAATTTGGCTTTAAAATTGATAATATTAAGACCTAACAATGAAGCGCTTCTATACGCGAAAAATAAAGGTACGTCCATGCGTCTCCAGGAGCAACTTAGGCGCTAGACTACACATCATCCAAACGTAAATACGAACTCACCTGAGAAAGGGCAACTGCTCAAATCGGTCCTGCACGACTCGACAAAGCTCGGAGGAGGGGGAGGAATCGATGAAGGGTAAAGCGGGGAAGACATTGACTCCAGAAGGGAGGAGAGAGGGTTCACGTGAGAGGGCGTGGATACGACTCATTGTTGCCGCGCTGCACCAGTCTGTGTGACCCTCCAGTTCCAGTCGAGTTCGTTGGTACTGCCACAGCAATTGATGCAGCCGGCTCTGGGTAAAAAGGAAGGCGAATTTCGCAAATGCGTAGTGTACACGACAAAAGAAGGGAAAAAGGAAGCGATTATCACCTCGGCTTCAGCGATGAGGATGGGATTTGGAGCTGCGGACGAGTCCTGCTCGGTGAGATCAGTTGTAACAGGAAGGGGCGATTTTATCTCCCTCGGCAAACTCAATTGAACGCCCATGGGCTCGGCGGAGGCTAAAAGAAGTGGAGCAAGAAATTAGAATTGACAATTGATTAAGATATGTATTTGAATTCAAGATTATCAAAGGCTTTGAGGAACAAAAAAAGAAGCTACCATTGGAAAAATAACCATAACAGAAGTGAGAGCAAAATTAAATGACTCCTTCGTTGGCAGTTGCAGGAAAGTAAATTCACCGATACCAGGAACGTCGTTTGAGAGGCAAAGCGGCAGTCAGATAGGACGGTGAATACACGCAAATAAAATGTTAAGTTCGTTTTGAAAACACAAATTAGATGGTATGGAAACACTTCAGATACGTAAAACTGTCAATCAGATGGTTATGCAAAATTTACCGCAACTAAAACTTATTTAAGAACATTAAAGGGTTTAATCAACATATAATACAATAAATAAGGATAGCTATATTCCCGACGGTGATTTTTCTACCAAAAAAGAACGGTCCAGAATCGCTCCTTTACTAAATTGCCTTATTTTACGCAGGAAAGATTGTTATTATCAGGACAAAGTGAAGAATAGGGAGGTTTTCATTCCGAAGATAGTGCATGGATGAAGAAGCAAAGCTTATGCATGACTAAGCACGAAAAGTATTTTAAGATTCAACCGAAAAAAACTTGAAGTACTTTCAAATTGGTCTCTATAAATGCCTTCCATAACACCATTAAGAAGAGTCTTTCAAAAACTAACAGATTAAACGGCCAAAGAGCTAAAAAACATTGACCTCAAGAGCAGCAGTAATCGACGCGAAAGTGGGCACAGGGTAGAAAGAGTAAGTCATTTACAATTGAAAGCGAATAAAATCGCGCAAATTCAACCACTCCCAATCCAGAATTATAATAGGACAGTAACGTAACGGAGCAAACCATCCAACCTTTATTCGCTGCGTACAACGCTTTCGCCGTCTCCAAGAGAACCGTTCGGAGAGCATCCCGAGTGATGAAAGGTCCTTCCTGCTCTTCTGTCCCCTCCAGCGCTGTCACTTCCTGTGCCCTCCGCAGTCTCTTCATTGCCGAAAAGGAGACCCCAGAGTTCTCACTAGCCCGCTTCGAGGGGCGAGGTGTGATCAGTGAGTGTTTCAACTGCTCCGCATCCGGTAACAATTGCATCAATCGTGAACGTACATGCGCCGGCGCTTGTAGCGCTGATGGGAGGTACAACATAAACTGTGTAATTTCATCATCTGTGCGTCGTAGCGACAAAAGAGATGCAGGTCCATCAAAACGCAGACCAGGGACGGCAATGAGGGGAGGAGAGAACGCAGGTTGTCGATCTTGCAGCAACCACTGCGCGGCTTCATCGAAACAGCTGAGAAGCCAAGGGTGAGAGCAGAGGCGCGCACCCGCTGACAGACAGATGAGGAGATCAGAGAGGTGACCCGACCTCACTGCACGTTCACAACTGAAGATGGCGGAAAAAGCGGTTTTAAATCGCAATAAGAAAGTAAAGCACACATAAACAATAAAAAACGAATTACGTTTTATCGGTTAGAATGCGGTCGTGGAGAGCGCGTTGTTGGTCGGTTAGATGGTCAGAGATGACATCAATCCGAACTAGGTCCTCTATTCGATTACTACTTCTCGTTGCTGATTCATCCTCATCTTCATCCTCTTCCTCATCAAGAAAGCGATAGAGGAAGGGTTCTAAGGCTCGCACTACCTCGTCCCGCGTTGCCACAGCACCCTGCTCTGGTTTAATCAGGGATGCCTGTCGCACTACCTCTTCAACAAAGCTACTATCGTCATCGCCAATATTGCAAGATGACTGAAGGAGGAGACTGAGGAGGGTTTTCAGATGAGCAGTACGAGGTTCGTAGAGGTCGGTGAAAATGCAGACACGTTGGCGGGCGGAGGGCAGGAGTCGGTGGAGAAGAAGGCGAACAAGATCGGGGAAGATAGAGGTCTCTGAGGGGTGGTGTGCGGGATTGGTGTTCCCAGTCGATAACTCACCCGTAATTCCACCACAACTGCCGATGACATTGCCCTGTTCGCTTGTGCCCGTGTGCGAAATGGTCGTGTTGTCACCATGCAACGGTGAAGGATTGATGAGGTGTTGAACCTGTTAAACAAGTGTAATGTGCATTCAGCGTTTTTAAAAGAAATAAATTCCGACAAACGCGAAACCGCCAACTCTTAACCCAAAACACCAAGCACACCGCTTGCCTTAACTTCCTCGACGCTGGACCAAAACCCCAACCACTGAGAACCAAATAAGCGAAAATACCGGGAAAGTAGTGATCTGAAGATGTAATCATGAAAATTTGGGATCACATCAAAGTTTAAGCATATCCAATGCCTCTTGTCCCGATTCAAACCGTTCTTCACCGAAGGCACATAGACCAAACCTTTATCAGCAAAATAATTTAACGGTAGTTCCCCAAAAGAACGTTGCGTTCAAAGTTCAGTTTACTCTAAAGAGTTAACCAAGCACTAGATTTGCGAAATGGATGCAAAAATTTATAAGGATGAAGTGAAAATAACCAAGATATGTTAGAATGACCAAAATTATACCAGAATTTAGGTCTCCCCGCATTCTAAGATTATCTTTATAGCGAATTTTTTCTAAAACAACGCTTTCTAAATATGTGCCGATAGATAAGATCCTAGTTATGACAAAGAACAGGAAAGTTCGTTCAAGAATATTTCACAGTATTTAGTTCTCGAAAGCGAGAACAGAAGACGAATGACGTCCTTGATGTAACCGACTCCTACCCAAAAAACATTTCACAAGATCTACAAATTCAGCTGCATGCAGCGCAGAACCAAATCTTCGTCGCTACCAAGGCAACCGTCCCTGAAGATGCCCCATTCAGCTGGTAAGGGAGCACGCTAGAGCCAAATGGCCTAAGCTGTAAGGTGACAAATTAAGTAGGATATGGGAGACTTTAGGATTCGCAATAGTAAGCAACAAAGAAGAAATACAAGTGCGTATCACAGGATTTTAAAAACTATTAATAGAATGAACTCAGGTCGTCTCATGAAAACAATCGAACGAGTAAATTAGGTCGGAAAGTTTAATTCACTATTTGCCAGTGAAAAATTAAGCGAGAACAATCTTGAGAATTAAAATATGGACTAAACTTTCGGATACAAGGCGATTCAGAAACGCTATTAGATTCGCTTAGTTTACGTAACTAAGCTCCAGTGAAGTCACTATAGTAACAGGAGCATTCATTGAAGCAAGACATGCACGGCGAATTGACAATCACTATTGAGGTATCATTTAGTTGCCAAAAAAAAGTCCCAACCCCATCGTGTGTGCCAACAGACATTGCAAAGGGCGAAAGCGAAACGACGCTGAAGGGATCGGTAAACAACTGAGTGACGAGATTAACAAGCAAAAGTGAAACGCGTGCATCCACCTAAGACAACCACCGGTCTTGTACAAAATCGATGCGATACTTCCACACCTTCGATAACAATCCAGATGGTAATTCGTTTTCTTTCGATTTGTACCGATATGCGTGGCGCAGAAAGGTGTGAACGAAGAACAAGAATTTGAACAATTCTAGAAGATCGACTGAAATTAGCTGAAGGGTGATAAATGAATCGCCCATAAACGAATTTTAGCTTTTAAGTCTGGCAGCATAGATTAATCACCACTCCTGGACAATGAAAAAACCTCACTGGTGGTACGCATGGCACGAACTCGAAACAAGCACCATCAATTATTAAAAGGAAGTAAATTTTAATGTATGAACTTCTGATGGACTTAAGATCCAATCTTGGATGATTTTAACAAAGCTTTTGACGCCACTGATGCGCCTGGATGCACCGATTCCGTTTTTGTTGTTAATAATTCTTTTTATTGCAACGATGTGGATGATGCAACAGTGTGAACAATTTTGATGAGGTTAGTAAACTTGGTAGATCGGGCAAATTCAGACGAAGGATGATAAAAATCGGCCGAAAAAGGTGAGGCAGATTTAAATAATTTTAGTGGGTTAGCTTAGCGTTTTTGTCTGACCGCCATTTCTAGTAGTGACAAAATTTGCTTATTTAGCACTCAATTGGCAAAAGCTAAACTGTAATGACCTTGAAACAGTATGGGGGTTATCGACCACCAAAAAAGGGAGACCTGGAAAAGGGGATAAATAATACCCCGGGTCATTGAGAAGGAGGTAAATAAGGAGATTTAGTAAACCTCGAAGCCAATTATTCCTGTAATTACGCTAACAAGAACAGTTGATGACAGGTCAAGTAAAGGAGACAAAATAAAAGGTATCGCGGCTGATTTCAAAAAAAAGGAATCTAAGCCGGCTGAGTTACATTCAAATAGCCTTGGGATATCTTGGACATTGATAAATAGGGCTCTGTCAATAAGGCTTGACTTTTAATTACCTAGTAAATTCAACAAATAATTTAATGAAGCATTTGAAAAAAGGTTGCCGATGTCGATATACTTTGTATTCAATGAGGAAATATATCAACACCCCCGCCCCTCAAGAATTAATCTAAAATGCACTCCATCAATATTTCAAATGTAGAAAGGGAGATGATGGAAAGGTGCGGCAATAATTTTTCCGGTCTTACGGAATTCAGCACAAGCATTTGCCGAAGATAAAGAGGAGTACTCGGAAAAACCATATGAAAAAGGAAATGAATACACCCGAAGAGATCAGTGTTAAGAAGAAACTCGACAGGAAATGGGAGAAAGCTAACCAAAGCAAGCGTCAACAACGCTGGCTAATCACCAACTAGCAATGGACCAATCAACATATTTGGAGATATAAAAGGAACGCACAGGACGAGAAAATGTCAAACGCTAGAGAAGAGAAGAATAGCAAGGGGATTCATTCTATTCAAAGAGGAGCAAGTAGTGACTGAATTTTAAATGTAAAATAACCAGCTGACGGAAGAACTAGCTGTTTAGAAATTCAACAAGGATAGCATAGGATCAAGATGATAAACTAATCGAATGTCACGTAAAATGTTTGGCTTCAAGTAAAAAAAAAACGAACAATCGTCCAAGGTTGATTCGATAATTAACCCCAAATTAAGTAAATGAGGAGTGAAGTTAGCAGTGCAGCAAAGCCATGGGTTGGAAACAAGACACCGAAGGAGACGGGAGACACTGATCTAATGGTACACTTGAAGATAACGTATTTGTGAGTCCAAGATGCAAATAAAGTACCTCAAACCAGGCGTCAAAGAAAGATCAAAAGATTAACAAGAAAGTAATGCTTACACCAGATTCGATGAAAGCTTACCTGATCCAGAATGACCAAATGCCAGTGCACACCCTCAAATCTCGAGGGTCGTGACTTCAGCGCCGCATAGGTCGTCAGGCAGATGTGGATACTCTGTTGGGCAATGCCCAACTTCAAGCGTCGCCCAGTGCCTCCACGCGAGTTGGCTAGCACGCAGTGGACGCGGAGGCCCGGGCACACCGCAGCGAGGCGGGCGCGCCAGGCGGGCAGAAGGACGGTAGGGCAGATAATGAGGTGGGGTCCCCAGTCACCAATACCGTTACCATCGGCATTGGACACCGCCAACTGGCCAATGTGAACGGCAAGACAGAGCTCCGCATCGGCGGAAGGCATGGAGTAGGTGACTAGGCAGGTGGGCACTTGGTGAGAGTAGGTAGCGCTCAGCCACGAGACCCCAGAATCTGTTGGGAAAGGAGGATAAGTTTGGGAGATTCATTACTGTCGGCATCTCACTTGTGAAGATGCACTGTCAGCGTCGCTGTGGTCATAATATTTCAACTTTCACTTTGTTAGGGTACCTACTTTGAGAGTAGGTCTTAAAATTATTAAGCATGGTGGGATTACAAACCGGCTAAAAAACCTTTAACCATTACGGGTTTTCATACTCGCAATTTTGGCAAAATCTAACGTTTATCTTCAACGTCCAAGGTTTACTGCTTGACCAGCGAGCTGATTTTGAGTCCGACACGGAACAACCAATTTCCACAATGCATCATATTTAAAATTTTTTTCGCAGTAGTTACATTTAGACGTAAAAGTCGAGCTTTCGCTCGAAGAAACTTGAAATCCTTAATTAACAAACGACTTTTTCCCAACGCCCGAGTAATCTCGTGACGATGACAGGATCGCAGTGATAACTTTCTGAAATTTGTTAACAATAACATTTTAAAGTAATAAAATCGACGGGTAGTCTCCAAGCCAGAAACGAATTGTGCAAATATCGACTGACGGTACCAATTAGGGGAAAAACAAGGGTCCCTAATAATGTCAGGTATTTCAACAGAAAGATTAGAAAACTTGACGACTTATTAATGATGCCTTAACTTCAAGTACGTCGTGCTGTTATTTTCGTAACAAAAATATTCAACGTCCCCCAAAACAATGATAATTTTTTAAAGACCTCGTCGCAAGCAGAACAAATACTTCTAATTAGGCCTCCGCGTTTGTAACAGTTTGCATGAGCAAATACCTTTGCAATAACAAGTCAGAAAAACATTGAGTAATAATGAAACCTGTTCAAACTAGTTTCACCTTAAACCGATACGAAAAATGACAAAAGTCGGTCCACAGAAAATAAAAAAGATACTAGCACTTACAGCAAAATAAGATCAACGATAGAAGTAACGCAGCTAAACGTTCATGGGAACACGCGACAGGGTATGAGAAGAAACGGCACCGACATGGGCAGCGGTCAAAGTTAAGCCCTACGAGTACTTTAAGCGAAATAGGTTACAAAATAGACGTATCCAGCAAGAGAGAGAGAGTGGGGGTAAGGGGTTGACGAGACGGGTGGGCGTAGAGACCAACCACCAAAAGATTGGCAAATGTAATTACATGCAATAGATTTTACCACTTTCAAAAAAGGAAGAATCAACGATAATAGGTAACGACGGGAAGTCCCAAACTCATTGAAAGAACCTAATAAGTAAAGAGTAGATTTGAAGTTAAATCAACTGGTGCAAAGTCAGCGGCAGAGAAAGGGATTTGAAGCAGATGGCGTTATTATCTGCTGCATTAAACGCAAGACGTCATGGAACGGAAATACGATAAAACCCATTCCATTTCGAAAAGTATGGGTAAAATTGAAAGATATCCGAAAACGCCAAAAACGGCTTTGAAGAAACTATGAAAAATCTACTTCAAAGCGATAAGAAAAATTAAAAAAAAAACAAGCTGAAAATAGCCAGGTACCACGATTCTAAACTAATAACCTCCCCACTTCTAAAACAAAAGCTTAAAATAACAATAGAAACAAGGTTTCTTGTTGGGAAAAGTTACAAAAATAGACAACCTTAGCTACCAAATTATGTGATACAAGGAGAACTCATTAGCTTGAGGTGGCAAATGGAATATGGGCATGTTAATAATTAAGGCATTAGTTTTGTCAATGAAACATGAAAATATAAAAATGGTCTCTAAAAGACCCACAACAGTACAGAAAAAATCAAAGCGGGAGAAACACTGATTGAAGTTCAAGGACAATAGACGGAAATCCAATTTAGGATTCTTTTCAGAGGTCCACATACTGACCCAATGACTTCTGTTCCATTTCCAAAAAGACTGCCGAACTGAACACTCACAGAGATTAGAGGTGGGCAGAAAAGGCACTCGACAGGTAGGTCCAAAAGCAGGCAAACGCGACTGAAGGAGACGTCTGGAGGGAGCCTGTGTCCTCCAATGTGACAGTTTTCGCGCTCTTCTAGCCAATTCGCCGGGCGACAACGTCACCGGCATCGCTGCCGAATCGGTTGTAGAATTCCAGAGATGCGCAGCCGCCGTTATCGATGAAGAGGCCACTGAAACTTCCGAGTCGGAAGGACACCCATCAATCTCCATGGAGTCAGCTTCTGCCGACGTCTCCGATCTCACTTCACCCTCCCTATCTATCTCATCATCCAGCACCCCATCAGCCATCACGTCCATAGTTTCATCGTGGGGTGAACAGCCGTTCACAAGAGCAGGGCGGTTAGATCGACGTAAAGGCTGCCGACGGCGTACCGGAATACCATCTGACCCGTTCATTCCGAGAGCGGAGGGGATGATGGGATGGTAGCCAGGGGGTAGAAGCTGCCGAAGGGGCAGTGTTGCTTCGTGGCGAAGAGCGTTCACGATCGATTGGTAGGACGATTCCTGTGGAGAGATAACGGGTGTCATTAGTTAAGATGTACACATTCATGCTCAAAAAAGTGGATCAGGCAATTACACCGCATCTAGTGTGGTAAAACATGGGTGTACTCACAACTGAGAACGTGTGATGGCGATCGTGAGCGATGACCTTGAATAACCTCAAGCCTAGATGAGTATCGATAATTGCTTAATGGATTATAAAGCAGTTAGTCACGATGGCATAAGAAAAAAAAACACGCCTCAATGCAGCAGATTTATGGGAAATGTTTAAGATTTCATGAGAAAGAAATGAGAAAGCGATTTAATCAAGTGAGGTGAACTCGAATTACCATTAATTTAAATGGTTCAGGAGACTACTCCAAATACTCATCATACATAAAACTTATATTCTTAAAGGGTGGAAATTTATCAAATGAGTACCCAATTTCAGCAAAACATCTATTTCATCGTTCAATATCCTTAGCATCTGACTTAAAATACGTTGAGCAATCAGCATTGATAAGTGTTAAACACTCACCGTATCCCAAGTGTGCGGTTCAGTAAGGGGAGGTTGTAGAGGCCATCCATTAGACAAATAGGGCTCTAAGACCTCATTCAGAGGTAAAGTAGCGTCAGAAATGAGTTGAGATAAATCTTCCTGATCCGTGGCCAACGTGGAGGCCGCAGAGGAGTCAGTGGACACAGAAATCTGGTCTTCGCTGTCGCCCTCACTGTGTGAGGAGTCCAGTGACATCGACGCTACTGTCCCCGTAAGTGATTGCAGACCGCACGAGAAGCCATCGGGACTGAATTGCACCCCCGCATCTGGGAGACTCTCGACACTTCCGCTAAGGGTACTACTAGCACTACTTCTTGGAGGTAACCACTCCTCATCCACCCCCTCCTCCTCTAGAACCACAGTCGATACCAGCGGTATTGCCTGTTTTGACGCTGAAAGAGGAGGTGAGGTCGGCGGACGCGATGACCGAGAAATTGCCTCGGACATCCAATTAGCACCGACATCAGTGAATTGAGTGAGGAAAACGCGGTTCCGTCGTAACGCTGCACACCACTGGCGCTGTTCGGAGAGAAGTGAAAGCGCTCTCGCGGTCTCTGAAACGCCCGACCACCAGTCTTGCACCATTTTGGCAATCATTGCAGCGCCACGTCGGCGCAAATCCTCCAGCTCCTCTTCGTTCCTTCGAGCTAACTCTGAACCGATCATGCAGAACATCATGGCCGCGTCGGCGAGCTGGAAGTAAAGGGGAATTAAATGCTTATCGTGTTTTTTTGCGGGACCTCACCTTCTTTGCGATGGCCTTCTTCCACAGCCGCTCCTGTCTGAAGTCTTCAGCTAGCCAACGGGCCTCCTCCAAAAGATGGTCCCAGTGGCAGAGTGGCTGTGAGGGTTCCATCACCTTTGGCAGTCGGTTCCGCGACCACAAACCACGTTTAATAAGTTTGTTGACCTTTTTAATTACAGTGGCTTCACGCTCCGCCTCCATCGCTATTGTGTATCTGCCTTCTGGCCGTTCCGGAGCATTCAGAACGTCACTAAACGACGTTAAATGTTTGGTCTGATTAAGAGCAGAATTGGGTATTAGGACATAGTGCTGGAGGGATGAGATGTCTGATTGCGGGACGATAGAACGCGGCAAATGCAAGTTCGGCACTCGGGAAGCTGTTTTTTTGTTGCCGGAGGAAAGTGGGAAATGAGACTGTTGACCGTGTTTTATTTGAGCTGCGTCAACATCAAGAACTGGGAGGTGGGAAGATGGAAGTAGGGAATTTTCCAAATCGAGTAGGGATACATCCTGATGAATAGCATCAATGTTATGGATGATGGACTGGAGGATGTTCTCATCGCAATCCAGGGAAAGAAACTGGGTTTGAGACTCGTTAATCATCTGTGACCCCTTCGAGGGACGCCGTTTGTGAACCATTCTTACAGAAACCAAGTTGAATTTTAAGACTGAAAAAGAGGGAAATGAGTTAGGCGAAAATAAGACCGTATCGCAGTAAATTAAACACAGATTCCTCTTTTAAAATAGCTCCTGACAGCAACACCTGACCCTATTATGTGAAACAAGCAAGTAAGTGCTAATAAATCAACTGAGGCAATTCACGAATAGGCTATAAGACACAAGGTGCCTAAAAACCAACGCTGAATAGACCAAGATACCGATTTGCATTGAAGCCGATTCCAAGCTTCGAAAAGCAACTAAGCCGCCTGAAGCCACGCCATTGAGTAATGTGACTTAAATCCGATTGGCCAATGCTAGAGCAAGCAATAGCGGGTAATTTAAATACGAGGTCACAAATAGAAAGATAATGAATCACACATGAGTGGCGGTACCCCAAAAGAGGGAATAAACGCCTAACTAAAAGCTGTATGACCGACAAAAACCATGCAGGGTTAAAACGCGTCGGAGACGTCTAGCAATGAACGCGGCAAAACAGTGCACAGAATAGAGGAGCCAAACCACGCGCCTCTTTGACAGCGCAATGTGCGGTTTAAACCTTTGTGTACAAATCTGAAGTATTATTGGTTGAATTCAAATGCATTTGACCAGACAAACAACACCAGTCAGAAAAAGAATTTATTTTAATGTTTAATAAAAGCCTCCATTTAAACAAACTAAAAATGGCATAGATTTTGTTATTTTTATGCTACACAGCGTCATGTCTGTAATATAGGGAAAAGTTAACAATTATGTAGGACGATCCCCATTTAGCTCCTCTTTTCTAGTCTACATACCTGTGGTACAAAGAAACACATTAAACTGGTACATATCTGCTGGTTAGCAGAATTGGGGATTGATGCAGGTCTGGAAAGTCCGAATTGCTGAACCCGCCTCTGATTCGGGGATGCCGACCAATCCCCAATCATGGGCTTTAAGTCGACGGCCCGCTTCTTCTCTAGATGGTAAATTTAAGCATCATGAGCATCGCAAGTTTATTTTCAAAGCCCTTCTTGCAAAGGCATTGGGCAAAATAATCCTTCGGTAGTTGTTAAATTAAAATGGTGTAATAAGCAAGTAATAGGTAGTGCCACAAGTATTCTTGAAGTTGTGGTGAGCCATATTAATGCATGCAAGGCCTTATTTTTAACGGAGAGAAATGATGAGAGACCAATGGGGTAGTAGATTGGTTGCGTTTCCGAGCCAACTTGAACGCTTAAAAGATTTTGTTATTCCCTTGTTAAGCAAATTATCAAGTTGCCTTACTCGCGCATGCTTAATACTTCTCACAGGCAGCTACTTATCACAAAATCTGTTATATTTACCCTTTTTTAATCGTTCGCCCAGCTAAGACTAATCATGAGGACCATTTTGAAGATGGAGTTTGGATCCATGTTTTTCTGGGCTCAGACACCTTATTATAGCTTATAGGTGTATGCGGTTTTTTAAGTATTTTTTAAGGGTTGTCTTGATAATTAGTTGGTTAGGTCTTCTTATTGTCACAAGAATTCTAAACACCATCCTTCACTGAGCATATTTTGCCTCAATAATATTTCTGCGTATGCAAGTTTGATTGCAATAAATTCTGCGTTCTTTTTAACACTTATAATGGAAATGCATTTAGGACAGTTGGAGAAATACCGACCTTTTTCAAATTTTTGCTAGTTAAATGATGCTGATTACTCATACAATGTTTAAGGTCGCTTTCCCGGCTGGCTTGCCACTTGCTGTGCCTTGCCTTGCTTTGCTTGTCCTTGGTGAGGTCCCTCCTACATCGACTTGTCATTTGTCGTTATCGTGGATAAAACGCTGAAGTTGTTCAATTATATCGTCGCTAAATGTGTTAACTTTAGTTAACAAAAGAAACACAGTTACACTAATTTTATTCTTATTTTGTAGTTGCATATCTTTCCCACGGCTACCAAAATTGAATCCCAACCGATGAATAAGCCTACCTCTGTGGTAGTGATTCCTGACAACTATCAAGCCTATGAGATTTCACACTTTTGCGTTTCCCCCAAATATCGTGATTACCTGGAAAGACTTATGATTCCAAATGGCCTGATTAAGGATCGAATTGAGAAGGTTGCTTCGGAGATTGTTGAGCACTATGAGAAGCAAAAGGTCCAGCACATCATTGCAATCTGTGTCCTGAAGGGTGGTTTTAAATTCTGCGTTGATCTTATTGATGCCATGGAGCGGACAATTCGTGCTCGCGGCACTCTCATCCCCATTTCAACCGATTTCGTACGAATTCGTAGTTATTTGGTAGTTGATTGGGTTTCCTGTCATCTTGATTACTAGAATACTTCTTCTACCGATTCCATTACCTTGACTGGTGTTGATGACCCTTCAATTTACAAGGGCAAAGTCAGTTCATTTGCAACTTTTCAGACCATTCTCTCTAGGATATTTTGATTGTGGAAGATATTGTTGACTCTGGAAAAACTATGTGCAGACTCAACAAGTACTTGAGTACTCTTCATGCCAAATCAGTCACTGATGTCTGGTAACTTCCTAGTTGCAATTTTTCTTCTGCAATTCCATCGAGTTTACTTTTACATGTTTTTATGTTCTTTAGTCTCCTGGTTAAGAGAACCCCCCGTAGTTCTGGATACCGACCTTGCTGTAAGTGTAATGCTCATCCATTTTTTTCTGCGTTTAAAAGTCTGCTATAGTCAAATAATCCTGTTTTAGTTGCCGGTTTTGAAATCCCAGACGATTTTGTTGTTGGCTACGCTCTGGATTATAACGAATATTTTAGAGACCTCCATGTAAGCTATTTTCCCGCTACCTGGTGCATTCATTTTAGCTACCTCATATAACAAGTTTACCCCTTCCTTTAGCACATATGCGTTCTCAACAAAGTTGGATTAGAATATTTTGCAGTGTCCGAAGGGGCTGTTAATCATGCAGCAGAGGAATCCAAGCCTTCTACATGACTACTACACCCGCCTCTTTTTCCTTACTTTTATTGGAAGTGGCACTCTGACGTCCTAAGTATAACGTGAATTTGTGTTTTTAATAAATTGATGCAATTATCTGCTTATTTTCGGTGGTATCCTTAAAATCACAATTTTCCTTCGACATTCGAGAACTATATCAGGCCCGCTGGAGTTGTTTCCTTCCTGTTGGGAACGATTTTTATGTATTAATTTAGGTTGCAATTTGTGAGATTTTTAGTGTGATATTCTATTCCATTCACTACCATGGAATGTTTTCAAAGGCTTTCTGGACAATTTTCCACCGGGCAGTTAGCTGATAGCGTTTGACAAATTGAAAAAAGTGCATCGTAAAGGGTAATGGGTTTTTCGACTGCTAATGGTAGTGGTGATTTGTCCATGGAATTTTTTGGCCACTTTTTGCCAATCTGTTTTGTCAAGCTGAGGAATCTTGAGACGCAGCTGAAGTCCTTGGATCTTACTGGGTAGTATCAGCCTGGGATGATTTCACAATGCGTGGCCTCCTTTTTTCTCGGTTGCCAGTTCGCGTAGCCTACAGTCAGGAAAGTGCTAGATCAACGGGCAGTGAACCTCCATCGAGTAGTTTCTGAATAAGGGATAAGTTGTCCATGCATCCCGCTTGACAGTACTCTAGCGACTGCGGGCACTTTCGTTATTCGCCTGATCATGAAAATAATCACTTTTTAAGAATTGTTAAACGTCACTACTTTAAGACGATGCATGGGGTTTTCAGAAGTCCATTTGTTAGGCACTTCCATAACACTGACGTCTTTTAGGAGTTCTAGTTTGAGCTTTCAATGTTAGATTCAGATGCGGCCAGGTAGTTGACCAACCTCGAGGTTAACATCCTCCTCTGTGCAAAAATTACTCTTCTTCTCTCAGGTAAGGTTATCTAGTGTGTGTTCGTATTATTTATCAGGAAAGTGGGTAGTTGTGGAAAGTTCACGAGTATACAGAGATGCCTTTATTTAACATACGGTTGATATTCACTCTGGCACTAATTCCTTACCTCCGATGGCTCAGTGACTGACCTCTAAAAGTTATTGCTAAATCGCTCTGACTGAAGACTGAAAACTGAGAAGAATCTTTACGACCCCAGAAAAAGGTATTGTTTCAAGTTTTTAGAAGTTTCTGATTTGGGAATTTGAAGTCCCTCTTTTTGAGCCTTATTCTTAACATTCTAAAAGCGGTCGGAATCTACACTCTCGTTACTTCTCTCCTGATTAGCCAAACCTCTTGGGGATGCGCTTTATACTTCCGCGAGGTCATTTGAGAAGTCATTAAACGGCGAGAGTCGGAAATCTTGGTGACCTGGTGGAACGCGCCCCGTACTCCAAATGAGACACTACAGATCTTTACCCTGGAGGGTCAGACGTCCTTAAGGCTTCTGGTTGAAATTTCACTAGCTGGCAGCGAGCACCTCCATGTTCGTAATCACACGTACCCCTGAACGGCAATGCCCGTTGCGCCAAAGAGCAGGGGTACCAGGCCCGTGGGTATTCGACTCACGAAAAGCCGGTTCGACTAAAGACAAAGCCGAAATTGCTAAAGGAAACAAGCCATCCTCGTTTTCATGGGATACTTGATTTAAAGGAGTACATAATGAAAGCGATGAGCCTCGAATCCGGAATGGGAAAAATGGCGAGGTTTTTAAGACTTCAACATGAAGTAGACAGCGAAGTTGTCATTTAATAGCTAATTACTTAATAATTCAGCGTAAAGGAAACTTAAAGACTCATAAAAAGGAAAAGGCGCTGTTTTTCCAACATAAGTGCGAACCTTGAGCAGGGGTTTTGGCTACAGAAGATGCTGTGGTTCGATGATTTCGGGGCTGAAGCAAAAAAAAAGATAGGATTAAAGTGTTGGATTAGGGTTTAATAAATTTTTGCCAAAATGTCGGCTTCCCGGCATTCACTTAATTGCGGCCATTTCGTCTCCCTTGTAAAATCTGTAAGAGTTGTTGTCTTAGTCAGCAACCAGGGATGGTTGGAGAGAGGGAGTTTGTAACCCCTATAAGTTACACCACAGCCTTTGTGGCTAGCTACTTGGGAGCACTCTGTGTCGTCCAGGTACCTCCATTTGCACAGACTCTACCTAACACATCAAGGTCATTAAGGTTATTAATAGGGGAATCATTGTGAGTCAATCCTCTGCATTTGATTCAAGAGAAAGACGCCGGCTTGTGATATCCCAAGTGAATGACGTAGTGCTTGACCTGTCTCCGATGGCTTCACAAGGTGTATGACGCTTGAAGGGGCTATGTACTGGGCCTCGAACCACTAGCGTGAAGACTAAATCATATGTAACATTAAGTGACGAAAATTGGGAACAAATCCCCCTT
Organism: Echinococcus granulosus; assembly: GCF_000524195.1. Classification (NCBI taxonomy): domain Eukaryota; kingdom Metazoa; phylum Platyhelminthes; class Cestoda; order Cyclophyllidea; family Taeniidae; genus Echinococcus; species Echinococcus granulosus. The sequence goes on from NW_020170429.1 coordinate 386,580, forward strand.
CGTCACAGTTGAGTGGCTCAAAAGGTTTTATACCGATTGTTACTGATAGGTTCCTTGTGGACAGGGAGAAAACACCACTTATTAGAATCCGTCGCCATCGAGAGACCACTTTGCAACCAAGGGCAACTCCGTAATATCCAACTTATTCAGCAGTCTTAACAAATATTCATTAAATCATTCCTTTAGCAATTTTCTGAGTGGGTTAAAAATACACGATTCGGGTGGAATTGCTTTTAATTTTATTGTTTTTTACCATGTTTACTACCAGTGTCACATATAAGTGACATTTGTTCTTACTCAGCTTAGGCCATCGGTAACAATAAATCGTACCGCAAACAGGCTATTTGGATGTAAAACAATGAAGGCGGTGAGTCTTGTCCAGGGTGTGAACATCCTCACTGTAGTGAATTACTAAACCTCTAGACTGTGATGCTTGATGTTCTTCCGAGACACTTCAACAGGGCATTTATCAAGAATCCTCTGGCCAGTTACGTGTCAAAAAGCCAAAGTGGCGCAACTTGAAGGTGAATAGGCCCCCAATTTTACGCTACCAACGCAAATTTGAACAAGAATGGTATCTATTTAATAGAAGTTGCGTTAAACAAACCCAAATCAGTTATAGAGCTTTTAAGTTAAACTTGGAATTTTAATTTTACATGAACCGCTAGCTGCTACATTTATCACGATAGCACCTGGAAGGCTCAAATATACTAAGGCTAGTCACCATGTCTGGGGTGTTCTGGAACCACGCTTCGTCATGGATTTCGTGGCCTCCCGAGTCCGATGACCTTCTGAACTTGCAAATGTTAGCAAATGATTCTGTTGCCTGTACCGTTGGCACACAAAAAATCGTCTCTTGCTCCATTTCTTCGCCGGTTTGTTCGTGAGTTAGTCGGCATTCATAATAAGTTAGTTTTCGTTTACTGATTGAATGCTCATAGACCTGAACGAATACCAAATTAAAAGTCTCCACATTTTTGAATGATCTGAAGTATTTACTTGTTCGTAAAATCCACCTTAAGAGCTCACGTATGGCCTACCACATTGCCCCTAAGACTTTGCACAAGAAAAGTAGGTCAGTTTATGTGACCGGTGTCAACGTTATTACCATCCATCCAAGCGTGGAAAAAAAGAAAAAGACTCCTTAATACACTGTAATAGATTGTTTGGTTGTTCAGCTCTTCATTTTGATCACGCGGGCACTTTGGGCATCGCCATTGTACCTCCACTGGGCGCTATGGCCTTCGGGCCATGCCAGTAGCCACCAGCCCTTCTCTACCCTGGCAATACATATTCTGCCCAAGTACCATGCCTCCTCTCGTCTTCAGAGCAGCATTGGGACAATACAATCTACCGAACATACAAGGTAGGTGGTCGTCTTTGTGAAAATTAAAGGAATTCATTAAAATAAGGCTTAACCCACGACTCGAGCATTGAACACGTGGTACACATCCTCATATTCTCAAATAGCTATCCTTTAAGAAACCTCATAACATCTTTTTAGTCCGAAAAAGTACTATACATTTCTTAAACTTAATACCGAAAAGAATGGGTAATGCTCTTCATGGCCATAGCGGCGGACTAGCGGTCCACTTTTGTATATCCACCAACTTTGACGAAATTTGCTACAAATCCGGCCCATTATTGTACAGTTCAGCAAATCCATATATGTTTACATGAAGAACTCCCTCCCTTTCCTACGAAACATGGAAGGTAGGGTTGTGACGCACAATCGACGATTGCCTTTAACACTACCTCAAGGTAAGCTCATTACTCTTAAACTGGTTCTATTAAGCAATGATTAAAAGAAAAGTAAAGTTACATTGGTGCCAGGTATGAAAACATGTTGAATCTCCTTAAGATGAAGGTGAATTTCTCTAATTCCACTTGTGGGGTAAAAGAATTTGGGTAACCATTAAAAGCGCTACAAAGTCTAAGATAACGTAGCTACAAATATTGTATTACTCTTCGAAGATTGGTTGCAAAACTAGATACAGAGTCTTTCCTAAAGTCAAAAGAGACCATACCGCCCAGAGGAGGTACAAAGGCGGAGCCCAGATTGCCCGCGTAACTAAAACGAAGAGTCGAACAAACAATAAAATGATTACATTAGTACCCATGATGTCGTACTCTACTATAACTTTGCAGTTGTTTAAAATTACCACAACAATGTGGAATCTATCAACAGACTCAAATAGCTTACGTGCATTCTCTCATCTCATTGCACTGGCTCATTGTAACTCGCAGAAACCTGCCATATTTATGAGTTGGTTCATCTATGTTTATCACAAAGCAAAGATGAATTTGCACTAGTTTACTCACTTGTCCACCTGCCCATCTCCCCACTTGTCCGCCCACAGCATGTCTGCTGAACCTAATGGCTGCGAGTCAAGCTTGTCTGCTTTTCGAACTGCATTCCACTCGGTCCCAAAGCTACAGAATCTGCCTTCCTTTAAAACGTGTACAAAGTGTTGTAAGGCAGGAGAAGGTAGAATGTGCAGTAAGCGGTAGCAGAAGGCACTGATCAGAATCCGTCGATGTAGACAATTCGAAGACTTCTCGTATTGTCTAACAAGATCATTTACTGTTACGAATAATAAAATAATAAGTCGAGACTGACGTGTCAGGGTCGGTCTTGATTAGCACGACATCAAAAAGTGGTCGTACATTAAAATAGAGGAAAATGGGAGTATTTTGCTAAATTATTTTAGACCATAATTAAGCGAATTACTCCGTAGATAAATTTAAAGAGGGATTTTCATTCGTGCGATGGTGCTGATTCCAACGAATCCACGATTTCCTTCTCTTTGCAGACCATCCTATAGACATTCACTGGCTTGTTGCCGCACTTCAACAAGCATGATTAGCGTCAACTGTTCTTTGAAAAAACATCTGCCAAAGATCAAAAATAGCTTAATACACCGAAAAACATAACTTTGTGCGAATTGTAGGTAGCACCAAGTTTATTTTGTGACCTTGTTCTATTTAGTTATTGTTGCTTTGAACGCCATTCAGTCTAGTCTAGTGCAAGATTGTGATTAAGGAATCAGAAAATGTTCCGCTGCAATCAACTCCTTTTATAAATATATTTTCGGAGTTCATCTTAAAATTAGCATAAAGATGGCCGGGAAAGGGCTGAGGAGTTAGTGGCACTTAAGAATAGGTGCATAAGAAAAAAGAACTGAATAAATCGAGCAAAGAACTGACTAGTAGTGATAATGACGCAGCTTTTGCCTGACAGGCTGCATAACAAACTACAAATCCCAATGATAGTGACTTCATTGAGCTGAGGAGCCTGTCAGCGAATCACAGGGCTGTAGATGTAATACGATAGTGGTTTATCCCTCGGTTCTAGTGAGGCACCACTTTTGTACTTTGAATTAGCCCCCTTGTACCCCGCTGGGTGGGCTGGCCTTTTGGGCCATGCCAATAGCTCAGACACCTTCTCCGTGCTAAATATATATATTCTGCACGAGTATTGTGTCTTCTTTCGTCTTCAGGGAGTCTCGGGACGCTACATAGATTTACCGTCAGTAGCCGTGGGGTTGATAAAACCACGGAGGCAGACTTTCGCGCTCTTCTAAAGACAAAACATATAGTCAAGCAGCTACTTTACATCCATTCTTATTTTTGAGAAAAAAGCACACTACTCTCCAAACACAAGGAAAAATAGCAGAAACAGCCATACCCCAAACTTGTTGGGTCCGATGGATTCCTGTCAATTTTACCAATATGGCACCACCTTTTTGCCCTTAGAAGTCAAATTTCAATCTCTAACATATTGTGATGGCAGTGGTAAGGCAGCTTGCCAGTTATATTGCCGATGAAATGAATTTCCAATCTTATTTATAAAACGTGGTTACATTGCAGGTAATTAAACCCTAAACAACTGATATATCTGTTAGCAGAGCTAAATAAATCACATTTTTGTACAAATTAAGTTATATTATGTGGTGGTAAGGGACCTGTAGTTGCAAAATAATGGTTTGTTTTTGTTTATATAAGTCAGCAGAATCAGTCGCTCACTAGTTTTGTAGGTCGATACGATGATTCCTCCAAGCGTGGTGCCAGGATCGGATATTCGAGATTCGGAACCTGTGAACGTGAGATAATTTTTCATTGATTGCCCTAAAAGTTGGCCAACGGTTTTAGTGGATTTCCAACGACTGCATTTTGCATTCCTGAGCGCTATGTCCCATATTTGGACAAGGTTCTTGTGTCGAACGGAATGATTAAAGATAGGTTTGTTAAGTGCTGTAATAAATATTTTTAGACTTCAGCGATTGGCTGCACATATTGTTGAGTCTTATGAGCACCTTGGAATAACCAATCTATCCATAATGTGTGTTCTGAAAGGTGGATTCAAATTTTTTTCCGACTTGATCGACGAATTGCAAAGAATAATTTGGTCGAGAAGTGCTCAGTTGTGTATAGCTGTTGAGTTTATTCGTGTTAAGAGTTACACAGTACTTGAATTTTTAATAACGTCTCATCATCTAGGATACCGTTTCTGGCACTGTAGGTATCAGGTCTATTGATAATGCTATGCCAATCAAAGACAAGGTATTTGTTTGACGTATGTTTCCTTGTTTACATTTCTGCTAGAATATTCTTATTGTTGATGATATTTGTGATACGGGGAAAACTATGGTTAAACTGTCTGATTATTTAACTGAGGCGGGCGCCAAATCTGTTATGACTTGCTGGTGAGCGGTCACATTTCACGTTTTTAGTACGATATTCATTGTCTTGGCAGTCCTTCCTAACTTTTAGTTTCGCTTTCAGTTTATTATTAAAACACACCAAACTCAATATTGGATATCGACCTGACTGTATGTTTAATAATATTTTATAGTGTTTCATCTGCTGCAATGTTTAACTCGTCAGGTTGTATTTATTTCTCTTTAATCAGTTTAGTAACTACGAATTTATGTGCACTGTAAATGCCTTTTTCTAGTTGGCCTTTGACAGTCAACTACGAATTTTTGCTACCATCTGTATTCTTATTTAGTTCTGGGTTTTGAAATCCCTGACCAGTTTATTGTGGGCTATGCGATCGACTACAACGAATGTTTCCGGGATTTATCAGTGAGTGTTATTTTGTATCAAAAAATTTTTGGTCATATAAAATGCAGTGTTTGGTAAATACCCATGATGAGTTTTAGAAATTCAAACGTATAAGCAATCGGGAAAGTAGACTAGCGTATCCTCATATCCTATTGATGTTTTGCTAGATCTTGGACCACGTGTATGTTTATTTTACGTTACAAGCGTAATGGCACTGAAAATGCTTTGTTTGCTCGTGGAAGTACATAAAATAGATTGTTTGAATTAATGTTTAAAGCAAACGAGCCTTTAGATATTGGGCGTAGCCAAATGGCAAGGGGCAGAAGTCTGTCTTTACAATTTTGTGGAAACCTTTGCAAATAATGAACAATGAAAAGTTTTGTAAGACTACTGAAGAATCATGACTGTGGGTGAACAGGGCTTATCTGTTTTAAGAAAAGCCGTGGGAAGGATTCCATCATTGGACGAAAATAACTTTAGTGATCGCTGTGACATTACAATATTTCGTGAATTCGAAAGAGCTCGTTTATTGTTAAAATGTGGTAGTATTTTGGCGATTTGATTAGAAGTTTAGAGCGAAACCACAAAAATATCCGTTGAGAATTATTGCATGTAATCCTTTGGTGATTTTCCGTAGCACGACACGCCAAGGTGTAGAAAAGACTTGTCGAATTAAGGTCACTCTGCCCCATACTCTGACGCTTACATTGTGCAAAGTTGTGAAGACTTTTGTGTTTTTCCCTTTGGCTCAGCACATCTGCTCAATCAACGAGAAAGCCAAGTTGTCTTTCACATCCCACAGAGATATTGAGTTGGGCAAGCTACCAGCTCCTACTCTTTGATTTCCGGTGTCAACGCTTTCTGTTTATATTTTCACATGTTTTTCTCAATAAAAGTAATCGCAGAAACGCACATATGTATGTATCTGAATAAAATTTCGCTTATTTAATCCATATGGCATAACACCGCTGGGCAACAATGCATCTATAATAGCAAGTAGTTATACGCCCCAGAAAGCAGTCTAATCAACGCATTTGGAAAATGGCTTAGCATGAATTAATCGCATCTGCATGCTGCAGATTTGCCACATGCAACGCTTATATTGCTCCTGAATGTCATAGGGTACGAATTTGTGAGTAGCCTCACCAGTGGTTCACACTATGTACGAAAGACTAGTAGCATAGATCCGGTCCTGATACATTATTTGAAAGGGTTGTGGTGACAATTGCCATTCAAGCTGTAGGGCTTTTCTGGACGGCAAAGTTGTACCAGATTTTGCCTCTGTTGTCTAAGCGCCATTGTTAGCTTAGTTGGATGCCGCTCTATCACTCTACCCTGACGCAGTAGATGCATTTGGCATCCTCGATGAAGGGATTTAGTGAATCACCCTTGAGGTAGTAAGCAGACACTAGCAATTGTTTGAGGTGCGTTGCTGCTTTATTGTGAAGTTGCAATCACTTGCGGTTGTTGAACAAGGCGCGCTGAGGATCCGGTGGTGTAGTTCGCTACGATGTCACGGTAGTAAAGGGAGGGAGTCGATTAGGTTGCACGGCGAGATCATCTGCCTGGAACATATACCTTGTCGATTATGTTCATCTGATCCCACCTCGTTGGAGTACACACCACTGGTTGTTCGTGCGTGCCAGGAGATGAGGGTGTCTACCACCACATTATTTTCCATAACTTCCGACGAAATTCAATTTTTTGGGCAATTAAGTCAATTTGTAATTCTTTTACCAGCCAAATTTATGTCTGACTGACATTCGTTTTATCCGTGGATTCATGTTTGCAGATGCTTTAAAGTAACAGAAAGAAAATCCAAAGTTATGCGAAAAAAGTGCCAAACTAAATCATATAAGGCAACAGGGGGACCGCAAAGAGTTTTGATAAAGTTGACGAACAACAAATGAGATGTCAAGCCCTCACTTGAAGGGATTGCGGCAGCCCTCTCTGTTGGAAGATCCCCATCTCAGGAGCATGCAAGCAGGATCAACAAGTAATGCAGTCTTATTTCCTCAACAAACATTGGAAACATGAAATCACAATACAGAAAGCATTCACGGTCAGATGATCCGAACGTTGTGTAATAAAGCCGGTCTCTTATGTCAAATACTTTTTCTTCAAATACTCCAAGTAATCAGATGAATTGATATCAGGAGTTGCAGTATGCGCCTGAAGGTCTCTTTCAACTGCTTGAAGATTCAGTCGAGCCTTCTGTAACATCAAACTTGTCACTGAAGGAACACCAAAAACCTTTGTGCTGTGAAGCTCCCTCGTGTTCATCTTGTCCGCGTAAGCTTTGCAACCAAAAAGCACAAAAGGTAATTAGGACGCCGACATCTGGATGCAACTGAAGTAAGACAATTTTCAAAATGTATATAATAAAATTTATCAACTTACAATCTCCTACAAGGAGAGACACTTTTGGACGGATAGTAGGCTTGTATGGCTGCAGATCACCAATCGGCACTACATTGATTTCCTCATTTTCTGAAGAGCCATCTTCTGTAGCCTTTGGAGTGGGTTTTGAGGCCTTTTTTCTGTGGCCCTTTCGTCGCTTCGCATGGCGTTCGGTTGAAGTCTCCGACGCATAGAAAGACTCTGTGCTACTTAAATCCACCAAAAATTGAAAATTTCCCACGTTTCGTGGCCAGGGGAGAACCACCACCAATTCACTAGCTAACATATTCAGGTCAATTAATATCGATTACATGCTACTTAAATGTACTTCAGCATTTAAGTAGCATATCATTAGCTGACAATTATTGTTTCTCTCTTAATAAATCAAAATAACATTCGGTGTAAAAATACTTAGGGATAATTTTGGTAATTCAAAGCGTCGTCGATACAAATAGCATTACATACACTCCGTTGGAACAGCAAAAATTTTCTTTTACAAGTGGACCATTTAAGTTCTACAGGAGGTGTCCGAACCAAGACGGAACTTGGACGCTTCTCGAAGTAACAATAGCATCTCCTCTGATGCCACTTTTTCTAAATCTTTGAAACAGCTGGACAGGATAAGTTAATCTTCACTGCCTTCATGACTTATAAACGAAATATTTCCAAAAAACGCTTTTTGCCCAATCATTTTTGGCAAGCATTTATACCGAAGTCAAATTTGCTTACCTTCCCGTACGTCTATCGCGTCTACCAGAGTAGTGTCTGAGCGAGGAATAGCGAGTCCTGCGCCGTCGAAGGGTCTGTGTTATCAACTTATCAGCAAGGCGGTGCTCCGCACGCGCGTTCTCCTCCAAAACCTGCTTTTCCACTAAAATCCGATTTCGCTCCAGTTCTAACTCGTGAATCCTGCGTTGAAGCTTCTCACGGGTGGACACATCATCCGCCTCCTTTGAAGACATCGAAAGGAGGAACGATAAGCTTTAGCATGCTGTAGGATGCTCAGCTCGCGGACAATATCACACGATGGTTGGTTCGGCATTAATTAGTTATTTAAACCAGTTATTGCATATAGTCTCCGCGACTTGCTGAATCATGGTAATGAAGATTTAAGAAAAAAGGAGAAAAATATCTCGCGCTTTTGCAATCGGTGTCTCAAAGGGTTTCTCGACCAGCATAGTCCAGATTTCGTTGGTACACATATCTGTCGCAAACTTGTCACCTTGTTTTATTTTTTAAATGTGGCACATAGGCGTGAAACCTGGGTTCAGGTATGAAGACCAGGGAATTGCGTGTGAGTGGGCAAATGCATCGCTACTGAAACTAGATTACGCTTTGAAACTTCCTCCTCCTATCTTTATATAGAGAGTATTCTTAAATTACTCCGCTTTTTAGTTTTTTGGAAACTGATTTTTTTTTTCTTAACAACAAAAAGGGGCAAACTACCGTTGGATTATCTGTGATCTTGTAGAGTACACAAGGATTCCGGCTCAAAACTGCTATTTTTGCTGTTTGTTGGTCTGAAGTTTGCAGGAATAAGGATGTTTGATCAATATCTACAGGCATGTTTTCAGCAAATGACATTATTATTCTTGATCAGTACTTTAACGTAATACGGCGCTTGTTTATTTAACTCTCGGTTTTAATAAGAACCACTTTCGGTTTCCGCCATTGCAATTAAGTCGAGCGGACTGGCCTCTGACTGTGTCAGTAGCCCAATTTTCTTATGCAGGTGGAATGTATATATTTTGCCCTAGTATTATGTATTCTTTCGTCTTTGGGGAAGTCCCGGAGCTTTACCCTAGAGCAAGGTTTTCCCAAAACCTTTGAGAGGCATTAAATTACTTTGAATGCAGAAAAGCTAATTTATGCAGTCTTTGTTCAGGATCGAAGCAGTTAGATATTATTATGGTCAATTCGGGAGCAAACATTTACCGCTTCGAAAATAGAAATATTTATTTTTTGCAGATGGACAAGACATATACAAAGGTATCTTTTTATTACTTTGCAAAATAGAATAGTGGCGATACGTGGCATGAGTGTATATGTCTACATCTTTAAAGAGCTTTTTACAATCAACACTTCCGCCACCTGCCGCTTATGTCAAAGGGAAATTGCTGGCCATAGTGGTGCCCATACCAGCACTGATATTCACTCTACATTTGTTTGTTTGAATTAACAAGGCCGGTGCGTATTCTAAGACATGAGTTTCTACATTGTAGCAGACCACATCCCAAAAATCCCGTTGCCTACTCCAAAGGTCTGAAGCTTTGTTACATTTTGAGCCCGTAGAAGTTGTGGGTAGAACACGCTGTATCACTGAATCCTGCCTTCAGTTGCGTAACCTTGAGGACTTAAGGGACAACTTGGGAATATTCCCGATAGAATACACATTGAAGGTGTTTACAAGATGCAGTCAATATCTTATTAAACACTTTAGGTCCAAAATTAGAACCGCTTTCACTGCTTCTTAATCAAGTTTGTTCATCCTTTTCAAACCATGCACTCTGGTAAAGTAAACCACCTTTCACAGAAAGGTTGATTACAGCATCATCATTTAACTATATACGAAAGATTCTCGACTAGAAGGGGGGAGACCTAAGTACTGTGCTAAAGTCCTTCTGCAAAAGACCATGAAAGTATGGTGTTTCTCAGATTCTTCAAAAAAAAGAGCCTTATGGTTAATGTAGGATCTTGCTCACATGGAAATCGGTACGACAGCAGCGTGAGGACTGTCGAAAAGTTTTCCGCCGTGCTTCGTTGTCGGATTCTACCTCTAAACTTTCACTTCCGCTTGATCGCCTTTCGTGTCTGTTTTCACTTTTCTTTCGGGACTAAATGTGGTAATAAGTAGTGGCATAAAAAGAAACTGGACAGTTTTTTATTAAACCAGTACTTAAAAGTTAAAAATGGGACGATGAAAAATCTTAGCCTAAGGAGTTGTTTTAGATACGCCTCAATGATTAAGGAAATTTCTGATCCTAAACACAAAAAAGGTGCGCTATATAAAAAAGCATTGCAAATCCAGCCCTACTGTGAATTTTAAGTAACTCGGGGTAATACTCCTAGTTGAAATTCTCAATCATGCTACCCATACTTGATCTGTGTACCTCACCTGTCTTACTAGTGTTCTAGCCCTTTTGCATGCTTTTAATAGGCCAGAGACAGCGCAAACACGAAACGGTAATTAATGTCTGCTATAATAAACCGACCTTGAAGTGAGCCAATTGCTTTTGAAGTCGTTCGTTCTCCTCCCGAAGCTGATCGAACACAAGTTGATCGGTCCGACTTGCCTCCAATGGAGCACACAGGGCAGTTGAACGATCGGTGATTGTATTCTACAATTGCACACGCCAGCACTTCTTTACACTGGATTCCAGCAATGCAGAAGATGATTGCCAGGGCACTTACATTCGCTACCCAGGTCAGGCGTTTCATCTGTGGCTCTGCGTCATGACATTGAAAACACGGCAATCTAAAATTTGACAAGTTATCAGTAAAACTAAAGTTAAGTCTGCATAAATATAAATAACTCCGTTAAACACTAAAGCCTAACAGCGTTGAAAATGAATAAAACAAAAGAAGTGAGCCATGAAGGTGTAATTATGGATTGCATTATGACACAGACTTGACAAAATAAATAGAATTAATTTTTCTCTTGTTTAAATGAATTGTTTTTAACTGCTCGCCCAAAGTCCTGCATATTGTCAACCTTCATGAGCAAATTAGTAAATAAGTGCAGAAACGAGACACAGGGATTTTGCACTAACATCAAAATAGTTACAGAGATTATGACCACAAATGTAATCTATCACACATCGCCGTAGAGATAGAAACCTTTGCATCCCACTTTTACGACACTTTCTACCTCCAAAAGTTCAAAACATTGTTCTTTCTACGGTCGCAATTATCTCATTTATATTTTCCAAGTGTTTAGTCAGCTTTGTAATTGAGCGTCTAACCTCAAGGTGGCAACTACATGGAGAAACAGCTGTAGGGTAACGCGGAGACGGAACGGGAGTGTTTGCTCACGGAACAGTTTTGTGGCATGATCCCTTGACGTTGGTCATGTCGCCTTCCGAATTAGTTTTCCTCGTATCATTTAAATATATCTTGTGTGTAATTATCTGATCTCTGGCAAGGTAAAAAAATCTGGCAACTAAAGCAAGCATGGTCTTTTGGCATGAAGTAATGTTTGCCATGACTTGACAGGAAGTGGACGGTTGGGAAGTAACCAATGAAATGACCTTTCGTTTGGGACCGCAAGGATACAAAAGCTACTTTGCACTAAAAGTCGACCAGCAAATAAACTACAGTTCACAAGGCGACTCTCTAACGGTTGTGAAAGAGGAAGAAAACAAAATAGTCAACCTTTAGCACTGATTATCCTTTGCATTTGCAAATAACAAAACCCAATCATTTTGTCTCTTTCGAGACTTGTGTAAGTGCAAAGGAACTGCTTTACCGCTCGTATCAAACATTAAAAAGTTTTTGTTAAGTTATTCTTGACCTAGTATTCTCAATAATGGAGGATGATGCTAGATATGATGTGTCAATCTTGAAGTGATTTACCAGAGGAATCGTTCAAATTCCGCCTTCTTCTGTTTTACAACACATTGAACTCGCTGTAGACGTCAGTTTCTGCAGCTTTGGGACTGAGTTGAAAGCAGCTCGAAAAGCAGGCAAGCTTGGCTCGCGGCCATCATATTTGGCAGCCATGTTGTGATGTGAGGGTGGGTGGACAGGCAGGTGGGTGATCAGACTAGTGCATATCCAGCTATGCTTTTCGGTCTTTCATCCTAACAATGTGGACTTCTGGCCATGCCAGGACACTCCTCTAACCCCTCCGTATGCTAATGACGAACCATTAGTATAAATTGACACGCCTTACCATAGCAATAGGGGGGGAATGAAGGACTTTTTATAGGGAATTCGTTTAACGTCTAAAAGCATCTATAATAATAGACCACTTTTAAATTCTCTTTCGGATGCAACTTTCTTAACCCATTTAGTCCTAAATGTTGACATTTGGCATAATTACAGTCCGAGAACATAAAAAATCCATTAAAGCTCTAAGTGGGAAAGTTTTAAATCCATCAAGGCATTATGTATTTTTGGGGAAAAGATGAAAGCGCGATCAACGTGCAGAGGCATGAAAATTATTCAAAAAGGATACAGTGGACTTATCACAAACATTTCGATATTTTTTAGCATATTTGACACGATTCAGCAAGTCAGTAATGGACATAACTACTTACGCCACCGACGATGAGAAATGACGGCCTCTGAAGACCTATCATTGGAGGAGAAAAATGAAAGCAGAATAATTAAAGTGTTTTAGTCGAGGAAGCTATTTAATTTATTGAAACTTATTCTTTCTCAACTTACGGTGGTAAAATTACTTAAGCGCAAATGCATTGAAACATTACTCACTAGTGAGCACAAAAATACCGAAAAATGTGATGCATTCTTGCCTCAAATTCAAAAGGTTTCTTTATAATTCAACTTTAAAAGTGCAATTCGTGTTACAACAGAGCTCTATCTGTTATCAGCGCCCATTTAACTACGTGAACCATTCATTCTTCGTGGATTGCAAATGCATATTGGCGTCAGGGTAATCAAACCACGCCTTTGGGCTAGCACTAGTAAAACCCGAGCTTTTCTGATGTCACGCCCTATCACGGCTTCCGAGAAATCACAAATCACCCATTAAGGACGTGATTTCAAGGTAAAACAGGCTACGTTATGATGCAACGGTGATTTTCCCCTACATTGTCGAATGAACCAATGGGAGAAGAGGTTTTGGCGGTGATAGTTCTAGGAGCCATTTGCAGATTTGGACTGTCGACATCGGAGGAGTATTCTGTGTTGGTCGCCACAGTTCTCTAAAAAAGAATAAATAATTTTACTTTTATAAGGTTCTTGGACATTCTTCTTTGGTAAAGTGTTCAAATGAAAGCTCCTTTCGCCTAACTGTCTTATTTGTACTGGCATTCAAGGCATTCAGTCGAGAGATTTCCTGCTTCTGCTGTTCTACAATTTGACGCGCTGACCACTCCGAATTTTTTGCCTGCAAGATTCGCTCTACTAGATACTTTTCCACAGATCGTGTATGATCCAGGTTGGGTGGGAGTTTGGCCATTTTAAGTGCCTGTGCACCAATCTCAGCCGTCTCCCTTTCGACTGATTCTAGATCGGGAATAGCGCACCTAGCTTCAGTCACACAAGTTTTTGCGGCATCCTGAAGGAAAAAATGGAGGAAAAAAATTGTTTGAAGACAAGCGTTCTGTTAAGAAGTAATTTTGTACACATTTGTTTAAGTTCGTAAAATGATTTAAAAATTGCAAAAACGACTAATGATTGCTGTTTGTTGACAGGTACAAATGTGTAAGTTTATTTTTTGGAAAAGTATTAACAAAAGATGTCGTGCAAAATAAACATACCTGCACCGAGTCCAAACCATCGATAAGTTCAACTATAGTGGTGACTTCTTCAACAGACAGTGTTTTCGATTGCGGTGCTGCATCCGTGGTTTCAGTGAAAAAAACGACCTTTAAATGAGCATGCAAAGCCTGGGAGCTTTGTTCCAGCGACTTGATACTAAAGATTCGATAAAGCAATGTTAAAAATGAATGGAGAAAGTAAACTGACTTAAATTAATAATTGGGCATATGGGTGCTCTGAAAGTCTCCTAATAATTTGTTTCCCTTTGAAATACAAGTAGCATTTAAGTTAGGTCAGGAATTTGGAGTTTACGGACATACAACAATGGAGGGTGCTACCGTGACGGGGCTACACGTGTGGCTCATGGCATTCTAATGACCAAAGCCTGGGTCCATTACACTCCAGCCCAGACAGTGGCAATCAAGCTGCCAGACAGGGGCAAAGGCACGTAGCAGGATGTGGTGAATGTGACACCTTCTGAATCAAGGAGTAAAAAGCCCGTGAATGCCAACTTGCAGAAGGTTTTAGGCATGATTTGTGTTGCGACTTAGCACAATTATATCATCAATTGTAATGACATACTATAAATAATACTATAATTACGTTCGATTGAAGTAAACGTTGCAAATACGGTCATATGTCTGTCAATAAAGACCGCAGCAAAGGTGATTACTGACCCACAGCCTCGGTAGCCACTTTATGGCTGTAAATGCCTGTGTGATCCTAAACACTTGGTCAGGGCACAATCCACCTGCTGTAAAATTGCACAATATGCATCTTTCTTTGGCAATGATGAGCACACCACAGTTGCCAAATACCATATTCAATTGGAAGAAGTTAGTACACGATTGGCATTACAGCAACTGTTGGCTTTTGATCAGAACCTAGTCGTTGAATGCTGTACGGATTTTGAAGGAGATCTAGCGACAAAGACCAAGATTAATGCATTCCATTCTTGAATCAAATGGGAAAGTGGAGCAGTGAAGCGGTGAGATTTACCAAGACTAAAATGTCTTCAAGCGATTATCCCTATATGTATATATATATATAAAGTGGCAGTGTCAACAGTGATCGTCACTCGTGTGTCTGCGGGGGAAACGGTCAAACCTGTCAGACTGAGGCAATTTAACTTTATTCGTGATGGCGCCCAAGCTCTTACTACTCATCACAAAGCGTGCACAAAACAGGGTTGGGTAATAATATCACATCCTCTTACAGCTTTCTGTCGCTGCGAGTGATTTTCAGCTACGTAGATCCCTACAAGGGTAGTGTAAAAGTCCGGATCCCATCACCGATGAAAAGGTAATACATGCTGTCCTGGCATGGTTCTACTATGCTAACGTATTCGTCAATACCACTGCCTTCCAATGCAACCCTTTGACCCACCTTTTAAAAAGGCGAGTTACCCATTTACAGGCATCTTCCTCCCGCTTCCGCGACTCCATTAATAAAGTTGTGGTCTCACTATGCTTGTCTCCGGCCCGAATTAGGTCCTGCTTTAAATTTTTTACAGCATCCTTCTCCTTTTGCAGAGAAGATTCAAGGCCCTTCATCTTAACGACAAAACAAAATGCGTGTGCTTTTCAAAATGCAACTCCTCTAATGTCAGCAATAAAAAATCATCTTTGGTGGTGCTCTTAGTTGGAGGTTCAATAAAAGCCAAGTTAATAAAAGAAGTATTTTCATGCCCTCGTTAAAGCCATAATTAGCCAACATCTCACTGACCTCAAAAGCTTCACCACTAGTAACTTCAAATTTCACTAAAAATGACTAAATTTAGACAGTACGACGCTTAAGTAATCTTTCTTTTCCCATATTTTTTGATTCAGGAATTGACAAAAAAGGCACGCACAGACACGATTTGGGACTAAACGCATTCTATAAGGGTGTCAACTAACCGATTCTTCAAGCAATTCAACCTTTTCGCATTGTGCACTGAGATCGCAACGAAGGGTCTAAAGGTTTCCTTTTAATTTTACCCAAGCATACCTTATTTTCACTCATAAGTTCCACGTTTTCACTTTCAAAGTTTCGCAAAGAAAGTGATTCCTCTTGAATTAATGCCATCTTTTCTCTGGTTGGATAGAGATACATTCAGAATTATTAGCAAAGAACCTACTCATATTTGGCGATGCCTTCTTCATGCAGTAGTTCGAGATCTCTTTTTGCACTCCGTAATCGTTCATTCTTATTGTAAGTAAAATCAGATTAATTTATCGCCTAACAAACCTCTTCTTCAAGAAATCGCAGTTGTGGATTTTTTGAAGTCATGATAATCCTTTTTAAAAACACACTTTGTAGTCTTGTGAGGTCGTCGCGAATTGCACTCATGCCATTTTGGACCTCAATCTTGCTGTCGATCAAGTCATTGCGAATGCGTGACAGCTCCACCTATTAGGTCAGTTTTAAGGAAAAAATTCGACACGTATGATTAATGGAACCTGTGCCTTCATGACTAGACGTGAAGTCAGGGTGTTTTCGGTGGCAAATTGAGTAGCCTTTTCACGGGACGTCTAAAAGGTCAACGCAAAGATGGTGTCACTGTTAAATTAGGAGATCAATTAACACTGACTGCACCCTCTAATGTGAAACCAAAGGGTTGAATAACAGAAAATGTCAACATAAAATGTGCTTTATTACGGCTCTAGTGTAAATCAATGGTGTAATTACAGATATTAGGGCCAAATGATCTCTCTCGAGATGCATAACAATCATTTAATATGTAGAACAATGCAAATTTATAAGACGAGGTTTATGGGTCAAGGCAAGTATAACTGATCAGAGAAATCGTCTAAATAAATTTAAGCTTTGCAACAAAATAAAATCATTTTTGGCTAAACAACTAACTTAAAACTTGAAAAAGATTGTAACGGCAAAGTAAAGTTCGTATGGATTGAATGCATGAGATGACAGGGTAATGTTCCTACGCTAAGCGTTCGAGGGTAGAAATCCTCCTACTGTTTGCACAGTTTGTTAGAAAAAAAAGAAATCAAAAAATTAGCAAGTGTGAGTCCACCATCAAAGCCCATTGGCATAGTAGAACCAAGATAGTTTAACTTAAACGGAAGCTGATAAATTTTCACGGGCCTGGAATAGACACGCAAACACTCTGAAAGTGATTGGTTAAAATGCTTGGTCAGTAAATGGAAACGAAAAGTGATGGCAATTTAGTGAAAATTTCTATGACAACGATGTAAATAATGCGAACCAAGAGCCAGGAGACACTAAAGCTATGCTGGGTAACAATTCAAATAGCGTTTTAAGTATTCAGCTAAAATCTTCCATGATGGTCTTAATGCATTAAAAGTTAAGGCAAAGACACGCCCCACTTGCCTTAAACTCGTCCTGCAATTGAAACGTGGGCAAAGTTGAATGGTCCTGAAGTTCCTTTACAGCTTTTTGTTTTAAGATCCTCATGTCCTCTTCAAATTTGGTTTGCATCTATTAGCAAAGGAAATGGTTCTGCTAGTACAGTCAGGTATGTCATGTCGGTCTGGAGCATATTTATTTAATGCAGTAATTTTCAACTTGAAAAAAACATTTTGAGATTACAACCGAAACTATAACAGTTGGTCATTTATAATAATAGATTTTATCATCTTTATGGCAACAAATGGGCTCATTCACTACACACATCGTGGATAGGTTTACAACAACTTATTCAATTGAATTAGTGATGCAGGAATGCGTCTTAACTACGGGGGTTTTTCGGCATCTGCCGGTCCTGCCGTCACCTTGACGGTATGGCTACTGGTCCATGACCATAACCGCTCGGCTATTCTGTACACTAGGAATGCTTCTTTGATCTGCACTGATGCGCCTTACAGTGCCAGCAGGGAGGACTTGGAACTCTGCATTAATAGTATGCAATTTGAAACCCACCTGAAATTTGGCATGCACCGCATCCCTTAAATCCATTTTGACACGCTGAAGTTCCGCGACGAGATCTTGGCAGGTTGAATGGATTCTGGAAGAGACATGAGAATTATACATAACGGAAAAAAAATTAAACGAGAATAGCTTAACAAAGCATTTAACAATAAGGTGATGTGAACTAACGGTACATTTATGAAGGGAAGTGGCGAGAAAAGCACTACCTGCTGAGTTCTTCGTCTTTCTCAGCAAGCTGACTAATCATTGCCTGTTTGAGGGACTCCAATCTTCGTCTGTGATTAGACTCTTCAGCCAAATTCGCTCTACAATTATGAATTGTCAAAAAAGAGTACACTCACTTCCATATATAATGACAAAGGGAAGTTAACATTTTGTTGAAAGGCGATGTGCGACAAATTAGAGCTTTTTATGTACTTAACTACTGATCTGGGGCCGAATGCGAAATCATAATGGTACATCACATTTGGTTAACAAAATTTAAAAACAAATTTTATTTATAAAGTTTTAAATGGTGTTTTAAGATGACATGGATTACAGATGTGGTAGCAGTCTGTTAGTGTACAATTGTATGCGCATCATTACTTAATAAGACCATCATAAAAAATATAAATAGCCCATTCTTTAATTTCTTCTGCTACCAAAAAAAGTTTACCAATCTTTAAATAACAGCAAAATTAACAAAAAAATGTGTTGGTCCATAACTTTTATGACACTAAGGAGGTTAAAAAACCTAAAAAATTTGTCAAATCATCTCCGATTCAATACCGGTAACGCAACGGAGACAAAGCATAGGGGTGAGACTTAAAGTTGCGACCCTCCAGAACATCAATTTCATGCTTTCAGTTAAAAATACTCAGTTTGAAATAATGAGCTAATTAATAAAGTGGTTGAGAAATGACAAATTTTGCATTGATATGAAAAGACTTTTTGCGCAATAAGGCTTCTTTTATCAAAAACGGTGATTTGGAGAAAAAAATCCCTGGTGAATAAGACGAACGTCATTAAAAAAACTAGGCAAAAGGTGAGGCGAAATAAAAGAATCCTACTGTAAATGTTCCGTTTTCGCGAGTAATTCGGCGAAGTCTTGCGAAGACTGAGCAGCCGCCTGACAACTACCTTCGCGGTAGGCGATGGTGGAGGTGAGGAGTTCTTCACGCGCAACGTTCAGCTCCTCCTCCAGCGCCTTCTGTGCCGACTCCTCCCGATCCAACGCCTCGATTGACTGCATCAGCTGATACTGCAACGACTCGGCCTCAGATGTCGCTAACACTTCATCTGAGCATTCGAAAATACTGGATGGTAAGTGGAGAGGCTGCATCAAAAACATCAAAAACTTTTTGTTCACCTAATAACAATTTGCTGAAGAACGCAATCGAGTGTAAAATACAAGGTTTACAGCCACAAATAATTACTTTAGCCATTTACGAATGCAGCATAAAAGGAACCCCTTAATAATGTTACCTCACTCTGTTGCAAATGTAGGTCGGATATAAAATGAATCATTGCGAAAACCCTTAAAAGCAAGAAACCTTGAAGCATATGCGTATATTCGATACAAGTACCTCGCTTCATTTGGAATGGCGAAACAAGTAATTAGAACCAAACGAAAATTTAGGGTTCACTAAGAACCAATTAATATGTTTGGAAAAGGAATATGAGTTTGCTAGTTTAAACAAAAGATTTTGTCAAAATTTGTTATTTGACGAATCATATTACACCGTTAGAAAGCTTTTTGAAAGGAGTGAACTCACCACGGCTCACAGAGCACTCAGCTACTTTTGTCGGTAGGGCAGATGGGCTTAACATGTGTCGCGATTGCGCCGTCTCCTTTCTAAGCATTTTTTTGGAATAACATAGATTATTATTTCCATTAGGGTAACTAAAATGAAGTCCACTTTACGCACCCACTCCGGGAACGCGATCGTCTGGGTTGGGGTGATGTAGGATCAATTTCACTATGTGGCGGAAAAGCAGGCGACACTTTTGGTCGCATGTAGACGCTTCTTGAAAGAGTCTAATCCGAATAAGCAATAATGCTTCAAAAATGTGCATCTTATTGAGAGTAAGATTCATTTATATGGAATCACCCCTGCATTTAATTGATGGGTAGATATATTTGTTTAAAAGGTCACCTGACTAAGAGACGGTATCGGGCTA
Organism: Echinococcus granulosus; assembly: GCF_000524195.1. Classification (NCBI taxonomy): domain Eukaryota; kingdom Metazoa; phylum Platyhelminthes; class Cestoda; order Cyclophyllidea; family Taeniidae; genus Echinococcus; species Echinococcus granulosus. The sequence goes on from NW_020170429.1 coordinate 406,542, forward strand.
TGATCTGGAAGCACGGGGATAGACACAGTCTCGTCCGATTCTGAGGTAGTTAACTCAGTAGCGTTTCCAGATTTCTCCTGATCTGCCTTTTCTAACTGACTGCTATTAGCGTGAAGCGATTCAGATGATGGCGATTTAATAAATGATTGAATTGGGTGATTCTGTAGGAAGAAAAGAGCAGTACTGATTTGCAGATAAAATTTTGAATGGTACTAAACACAAACTAAACATATTATTAGTACCCCTGATGTTTGTTTGCCCTCCTGATCACTCATAGCAGTCTTTTTGGATGCAGTACTAAATGTCTCATCGCTCTGCTCATCAGTTGGGGAAAGATCACGAGTTGAGGTCAAACGTACTTGATTTTCTTCGCTCTTGATCATTTGCTAATAAGAAAATTTGGATTATAAAGTGTTGCGCTTTTAGGAAGCAATTTATACATAACTTGAATAAAGCTATCAATGAATAGTCATTGTAAGATGTAACTATCAATGGAGTGAGAAATTTGGCACATCATCACGGCATTTTTATGTTGCACCCAGCTTTCTAAAAGCATTCATGGGCATTGCCGCAAGAAACACCAAAACTATGGATGGAAAATAAACAAAAGCCTTAAACTAACAACATGGATTTATTGCCTTTCCTCAGTCACAATTTGAAATTAGGAGGAAGTCAGGCGATTAAACGATTCACTAAATACTGGAAAAAAAAAATAAATTCCATTTCGTTAAATAAAATTTTCAAGAAGTTTAACTTACAGTATTTGAAGTGACAGCACGATTTACCGCTTCAGCCAGCGGATGGTCTATGCCCAAAGGTACTGGGACTTTGGAAAACTCCTCCATGATTGAAAGATCCTTGTCTGAGCTCTCACTGACCTGTGTCAATGTTGAGACAGAGACCTCATTCGCTTCTCTGACCTCATTGTCCTCTGCCTCACTGTCCCATGGACTACTCTCAAATTGCGAGGAACCCTAGGCACAATACCACGGTAGCTACCATTTGATTAAAAGGCGTACCTTTTGGGGCTTAACATTACCAACTTGAGGTACTGGTGGGTAGATGCAAAAGGCCTCTTGACTTTTGTCATCCTCTTCATTTTCTGTGGAGTCCCAGGGACTATCACTTTCTCTCCTTTCGTCGTTTTCAATTTTTTTAACTACTTCTGAAGCGGAGTTCACATGTGGAAGCTGAATTTATAGCAAAATGAGATAAAAAGCTGATTTAAGCACCAGCTTTCATCGCTATTTTTGTAAAAGGACCAAGATATTAGGGATTAGCGATATCACTTGCAATGTTTATTCCTGTAAATTAGTTTTTACTATAAATGGCACGAAATATTCGCGAGTTCTTTGAAATAAAGGTAGGCGCTACTTTTACTTGTAATAGTTCTAACCTCTGTTAGTTGCATAATTTATAGAATTACTTGAAATATTTGCTTAAAATTTTGCAATGCGGTCGAAAAGATGCAATAATTAAGGCTACTATGTCATTGCCAAAAGAGCACTGAGTTTTCAGTTGATTTTTCCGGAGTTTTAAGGCACTGAAACCTTACCAGAGGGCGACTATTGTTTTTATTCCTAATTACACATTCGGATACATGGAAAGTTAAGCTATTCTTGGGGGCCAAAATGGTATCATCATTTGAAAAGAGTCCATCTAAATCTCCTTTTTATGGGGTCTGTAAACAATTTGACAAGTGGTGCACAAGTCTACACACACTGACGTAAAATATTTCATATTCCAATTACCTACAAACAAAAACTCATGCCTCTTTAGTTTTTAGCCGCATGATTTAGTCAGACACTAACGATGACTTTTACGCCTAATGGAACATCATCTTAAAGCCATTAATCTTATTCGGCAACAAACTTATAAGTCAAAAACAAAAGTCTACTTAAAAACTGCAAACATGGAAGATGCCTTGAAAATAGGATTAACCTGTTCACTGCTTACTCTAGGCTTATCTGTTGGTGACCCAACTTTCCGATGCGTTGAAACGTCATCAACCCAACTCTCCGTATCTTCGACGGGTCGATTCGGTGAGGGTGAAACAACCACCTCAGTCTCTGTTTTCTGCTGAAGGAGGGTTTCAGTATTTGAAATCAAACAATCTCTCTATGAAAATATTATTGTTTATAAAAATAAGGTGGCTTTACTTAGAATCTATTACTAAAAATGTCCTGTGTTTTAGCAATGCTATAATTAACATCTAACATCTAATCTAATAAAAGAGATTCTGATGTAAGTTAGCACATTTTGAGCACAATTTTGCAGTTTTTGGAAGGTTACACTGTTTGCTGATGAGTTTAAGTAAATTGTTGATAAAAATAAAATTTTAGGTGCAAATGCTGCTAAAATGTTCACCTCCATTCAAGTTGAACGTAAATGGAAACAAGCACTAGACTTGCATAGTTTTCATACCTTAAATTAAAATGAGCAAAAATTAAGTACTACGGGAGAGATCTAACTTACAGCCTGTTTTGCAAGTTTGGCAGAGAGTGCTGCAGCTAGGTTCACCTTCTTTCTGCCCCCTTCACTCTTCGCTTCTGATGAATTGCTGTTCCAGCTGCCGTCTTGCAGTGATGCCGTCTGAAGCAGCACCAAAGAAACTGCACTTGTGTCACAACACTTCGTAGTTTTAATAGTTGTTGTTAAGGGATAAAGGATAACTGGTAAAGGGAATATTATGAGGTAAGAGGTATTGTTCAGGAAATCCTTTCCATTATATGAAGTAAAAAACAGAAAAACTATGACAAAAACGGAAAGAGCGCAGATTGAAATAGTAACCAAGGTAACTGCCGTTGCAATGTGAAATCAACTAACCTCCGTCATGAGTGTAATCGGAAGTTTACCCTTCTCTCTGCCCAACGTATCAACAGATGATTGAATTGTTTTATTGAGATTTGTCAAACATGTCGGAGATCTCGCCGGTAGTGTAGTATCATAAGCTTAAAAGATAGCGTAAAATACCAAATCACGTATGTCATTGAGTTTTAATGGGAGGACTTAGTGACCACAAAAGTACTAGGATTTGGTGATGGTGAGTTTGAGTTGTGCATGAATAAGGTCAAAAATGGTAATTATGGGGGAAGAATACCCAAAATCTGATTGAAACTGTTTGATGAAGGCGAATTTACTTTAACCGAGACCCTCAACTGCAATTATTGAATAAGCAAGTTATTTTTATGAACTCTGGGTTACTACTAAAGTGTAATCAAATTAGCGAGTTTGAGTGCCAGTAGATTGATAGTAGGTTGTTAAATTACTTTTGGAAAAGTTTAAAAAGCAAATAGGATTAGACCTACGACAATTTGCTCGCTTCAGCACCGCCTCATCACTGGAATGCGTCCCTCTCGCAACAGATGAAAGAGTTCCTCCGCGATCCTTGGACTCTTCGTCACTACTTTCGAAAAAGCCTTCTAAAATATCATCACCGGTGTCTTCATCACCACTTCCGCTGTCACTAACTGTATTTTCATTTCCAAAGAGTCTTTTGCGATTGGAGGGTCGTTTGAAGTCTGGCCTTGCTTCCAGCCTGGAATCTTTGGTGCTTGGAACGCGACCTACGGAGTCACGAAGACTGTGGAGGAGCTTGAAACACCGCGAATGATTGTTTGACTTTGCTATCTTCTCTGCTGTGAGGCCTTTTTCGGGAAGTTAGATTTACATAAATTATAACAATACATGCTACTGTTATGTCATCAGTAAAAGTACTACAATAATATTGTGGATTTCAAACAAGATATACTTCAGTGATGGCCTGAATTAAATTTCATGAAAAGTATATCACCAAAGTGGAGAAGTATTTTTTAACAGTACCACACCAATATATTATCTAACAGGTCAATCATTTACAGGAGGCAACTTCCTATATTAGTTTTCAATCGGGAAAAAATGTGGAATCCCATCTTTTTTTGATATATAAGAGAAAATTTTATGTCAATGTCTTGTCGACCAAAGAGAAGTAGTACACATACTAATGTGCACTGAGGTGTGGAGATAGCATCCAAACTATCTATTGTTTCCAAGATAATCAAAACTTAAATGTCATGGAAGAGGCTTCGATGGGAGTATTTTTTCAAACAGCAACAATTCAGCCAATCATTTTTTCCATTAATGCCATTGATTTCCTTAAAAAACTAAATTTGCGACGTGTCTGTTGGTTTGTATTTCATAAACACCAGAAAGTTAACTTATCAAATTTGCCTTATAAAATTGACTAGACATTGTAGGTGATTTTCGATAGCTAAGCAAAACACATACTCAAACTAATTGTAAAACGCAGTGTTTTGATCCTACGTACATTTTAGAAAATGACAACATGGTGTATCTGAAAGAGGAACTAACGTCAGAGTGGATGCTCATTCGAAGTGGTCATGCCACACACACACACACACACACACACACACACACACACACACACACACACACGCACACACACACACACACACACACACACACACACACCACCCATGCGCACAAAAGCGATCACGTTACCAGGGCAGCACAAATATGCCTTACATGGACGGTGTTACTCTAGTTGTTTGCATGTTCTAACATCGTTTTGACCCAGCTGTAATGAAATTTGGCGTGACACTGAGTGCCAAAGGCTAGTCCCGCCTTGAGTGAACAGCGAAAAGAGAACTTTTCGGTATTCTGGATCCATATAAAAAATATTCTTTTTTAGAAAAGCAGAGATATTACTAATTAATACGAAATAAGCGACCCAAGGAAATTCGTTTTTGAATTCAAAGTCTTTATTTGAGTAAATAGATTGGAGTCATATCATCGTGCTAGGTTTTTACAACAACCCAAGCTGTCGACAATGTGTGCCCTCATTAAAATTATTTGTCAAAACATTTTAGTAAAATATTCCGCAGAGATTCCCATTGAACTACATTTTTTATTACTTATCATCAATTCTCTTTATGACGCCTGTGCGGGACCTGTAAAAAATCTTACTATACTATTGTGCCATCTAAAGAATGACTTAGTTATAGCATTGTCCTATCAACAAAACTTCAAAGTGTTTTATGGAAGTACTGCATGATAATTAGCATTTTTTTCAATCAAAGAATATTTACTACAAGGTGGCAAAATTTGTAAGAGGAGTTAAGAAATTGCATACCATCATTGTTGCAAATGTCGAGATTTGCGCCGAAATTAATCAACATCTCCGTCATTGGAGCATCTCCTGATTCGCAAGCCATCATAAGCGCCGTTCTTGAAAGAAATCAGACACACTCAATGCAGGTTTTTCTTTTGCATAGGACTTCGGTGAAAGGCAGTAAAACACTTCCATTCAATAAAGGTAGAAGGTGACACTAGTTTGTTACTTTCTATTGCCTAAATATGGAAGCTATAAAACGTAGCATTCGCATTAACAATTAAAAAAGTTTTTAAAAAGCGAAAAGAGGAAAGAAAAAGAGGACAATAAAGTAAAAGACCAAGGCGAAAAATTGCCAGTTTCTTAGAATTGCACAGACCTTCCGTTTATGTCCGTACAATCAACCTCAGCCCCCTCCTGAACGAGAAATTGTAAGAGAGGCAAATTGTGTTTTTCAACGGCCAAATGCAAGGGTGTTAGACCGTTCTAAAGCAAAAAAATAATCACTGACTAAAAGATCTTGCAGGCAATAAAAAAGTTTGCCAAAAGTTTGACTTCTCGTATTTTACACGACTTCTATGATTATCTGTGATACCAGTATTCGACATTTGAAATAAAAGGATCACTAAATCACCAAATATCAATATTGAACTTACAAAAATATACAATTGGAACAGTTTTGAGCAAAAATTACAGTGCATTAAAAGTTTGTTTTAGCAAACTTAATATAACCTGGTTGTGGGTGTTGATGCTGACACCGTTGCGAAGAAATAACTCGATAATATCCTTACGGCCAAATTTAACTGCTTGATGAATGGGCGCATTTCCATATTTGTCACGAACGGTAAGATCAGCTCGGTAATTCAGCAATAATTTAACGCACTCCAAATGACCGCCCTCAATTGCTTTCATCAAGGGAGTCTGATTATTTTGATCAACAATATTGACTTTCGCGTTATATTCAAGCAAACATTGAACTATTTTATCGTCACCTTTGACACAAGCCAAATGAAGGGGAGTTCTAAAACATAAATGATTTTCCAAAATTATACCTTGATTCTTTATCAGGTAACATTTGGTCTTTCATCACATATCGCTCTACTGCTAGTAGGTCACCGTTCCAAATTGCCTTGCATAATTTTGAAAGCTCCTTCTCTTTGACCTCATAACCTATGTCTCCATAAGATTCAAAACCTTCGGAGCATTTGAATTCTGCGTCTTTGTGTAAATTCTCTCTGGATGAACTGCTTAATCGTTTAAGTAGCTTTTTCATATTTGTTACGAAAAAAGCACGCAGCACCAATTACCGCGCGTACAATGATGACCTTAGAATTTGTTCCGTCATTTGCATTAAATTTTGGCAACAACTCACTAGATGTTCGTTTAATAAGTCCTGGTTGTAACCAACCTAATATTTTGGAACCGCTAATATTTGTGGACTTATTCAATAAATCAAATTGCACGTAATTAATCCAAAAATCACTATTCCACAGTACTGAAAATCCTGTAAACAATGTTTTAAGGCTGTAAGTATTACGGCCCATGATCTTCTTAATTACGAAAGAAGGCATAATAATCGGACAGAATACAAATATTTACCGTACAGAACATATTTGGGCTACTGCCATGGATCGAAGACCAGCCCACCCGGCATGGTACAATGACCATATCAAAAGCTTCTCTTTACCAAAACGGAAGCTATGCAACCAGCCTATTACATTGCTCCTCTCCACTTTTGAGCGTCGCCCCCTGCACTCCTCCAGCGCACCTCCCACGTCAGTCATCACAACGTAGTCGTTACTGTAAAGAAACGTCCACAAAGTGGCCATGCCAGTCATCAAATTTCTACTTAACTGAGGAGCTACTTCATCGCAACTTCACTAATCCCTCTTAGCAGTTTCAACTGCATCTAGATTTTCATCTAGCTTGACAACTGAATTCACGGTCAGATGGTTTTATTGACCAACATACGTATCCATGGATAGATGTAGGAATACTGGCCTAAAAGCAGACTTATGCATGGAAGGACGGGATTTAACACAAATTTGTAAGTGAAAGGTTTCGCGTCTGTTCCTCCTTGCCACATTGTTCTCACTTAGGAGCTGCCCAGTCATATCCAGAGAAGTGGAAGAGGTATCGCAAGTTTAATTTATGCAGGTGCGGCGGGGAAACTTTGCAACGAAGCCATTCCTGTTGGTTCACGACTAGCGTTATTTTCGTTGTTAAGAGCTTTCCTGCAGAACACGAAACTGGGATAGTTGTTGAGGGTAAATGTCGATTTTAGGTCTTTTGTTTGGAGTCATTACCGATTCGCACATCCATAGCATAGGTACTTCTTCCACCCCACTAAGGTCTGCCATTCGGGAGTAGAAATCAGGATAGATGTCCTTTGGGATAGGATTCGCTTTCCTCTGCCACCAGTGTAGCGCTCCAAGACCTCCCTGAAGACGAAGGAAGACATGATACTCAGGCGAAATATCTATATTCAACATAGAGAAGGCATTTGGTATGGCCCGAAGGCCATTCTATTCGGGGTGGTACAACGGCCAAGTTAAAAGTGGCTCTTCACCAAAACCGGGAGTTAAATAACGTTTGTATTACAATAAGTCCCGAAACAAAGTTGGCAATCCCACATAATTACCTAACTCTCATTTTCCTCGTTTGTCAAGTTGATAATGAAAAATTCGCATGTGTCTGTTTCGTACGGCAGATTTTGGTAGGTTTAATTTATGCTATACATAATTTTTGCCTCCTTTTAGTTTTAAAGGCGTCAAGGTTTATCTAAATTGCGTAGATAATAAGGTTTGTTTCCGAAAAGATATAAAATTTGATTTCTTAAATGCACAATAAAAGCAGTAATTTTAATTTTCAACTAATACCATAGGTTCAGTATTGTTCTCAGGCTAAAAATAACTGTA